>NC_140171.1:67150751-67430751 GCF_963971535.1 Notolepis coatsorum
CGGTGGCAGAGTCAGCTCACTGGCAGAGTCCGGGTTCGACACCCCGACCCCACAAGAGCATGCCCCTGCATGATTATGACGTCTGCCAATTGTAGGGGTGGACGGTATGGTCTAAAATTTATATCACGGTATAATTTGAAGCATAGAGATTTATAATATTTTAACTTAAAACTAGGCTACTTTTGCGTATAAAGTCATTATATTCCAAATAAAATAAGTCCAGAGTCCGTGCTGCTCCCATTGCAAACAGCCGGGCTGGATGCTGGATTTTGCTAGAAGCTCTGCGGCTCTGCAGCTGCATGCTATTCGCAAATCCACTGCTTCCGCCGTCCTCCCGGCTCCCGCTGCAGCCGTCGTTATCATAACACTACACGCATATCATAATGTTTACAGCAAACTGTAGTTGATCACCAGGTATGTTTTTATTAATGTAGAATAATTCATATAAGAAAAACGATAGGGACATCTCTTACCTTTCTCCACTGGTTAAAAATGCCAGGAACTGAAATTGAAACTTGCTGTGCGCCGCGGTGATATGTGTTTATTATGAAATGACAATTGCGTGTTGACACGCCCACTGCGCGAAGCCTCCTAAATAACTTTTTCCAGTTTGCACATATCTATGATCTATGACTAATTCTATCTATTTTTAGGGGCAAATGCGATTGAAATAGTCGCGCTGTGGTTACATGACGTCATTGCTATTTTAGAGCTACTCTACCGGTTACACAGTATAGTCAAAATCCATACCATAGAGCAAATTAATACCGCTTATACCGTATACCGTTTATACCGTCCACCCCTAGCCAATTGTGTCAAACTCTTTCTCTGAAGCCCGACCCCGCGAGATACAGGCTCACTGGCAGAGTCAAGGGTTCTTGGCAGAGTCAGTTGACTGGCGGAGTCGGGGTTCGGGACCCTGACCCCGCAAGATTATGACCCCACGAGATTATGACGTTGTACACAGCGTACCGGACGCCCCCGGTGGCGTCACGAGTAAACGCCTGGAGAGTAGGCTTGGGCGGTATACCAGGGTATTTAGAAATCCCGACGGTATTGAAAACCAATACCGTCAAAATCACAGATCCGTTTCAGTTTATATTACAGTGAAACGGAGTTTTAACAGTGGTTGGTTGTAGTGCACTGCACACACGCGCCAGCAGAGGGCGAGACCAGTCCTCACTAGTGGAGTGAGCCGCAGAGCTGGTTGTCTACACACAGGAGGAGGAGGGGAAACCCCGCTTCACTGGAAATTAAATGAGAGTCGAGACACGCTTACCGTTGCTGCCTGGTGCTGCGGGCTAACTGGCTGTTCTGAGAGCTAACTGTTGTGTATGTGTATCACAACGGTGGTCACGCTTTACGGTAATGTTGTGACAGTGCTGTGAAAATACCGTAAAGCGGTGTGGTAACGAGAGTGTGTGTTGTTGTGGACTGGTGGAGCAAGCAAATAAACGGTAAAACGTTACGTCGCAGTCCAGTGCGTTTTTGAATACACAATACTAACGTTACTAGTACTAGGGTGCTGCGGGGCTCCTGGCTACCATTTTGAGAGTTAACGTTAGTATTACTAGGATGCTGCAGGCTTCTGGCTACCATTCTGAGAGCTAATGATATTAGCACTCGGATGCTGCGGGCTAACTGGCCATCTCCGCGATTTGTTTACTTGGTAATACGGGTTGCCCCCCCCCCCCCCCCCCCCCCATGAAAAAAAAAGTCATACAGTCATATACCGTACACCGGGGTATTAGGTCATCAAGGTATGACGGTGTGAAAAAAATTATACCGCCCAGGCCTACTGGAGAGGTCTCAATGCCACAGCCTCGTTGACCTCACCAGGTCCCTTTGGTCAGGTCCTAGCTCCTGGACTCGGTGGAAGGCCCTGCCCTTGAGTGGTCCATGGGGCTGGGACCTCCTCCGCGCCCCGCTGCTAAGGCTTCACTGGCGGAGTCAGGGTTCGGAACCCTGACCCCACGAGATGCCTCACGGGCAGAGTCGGGGTTCAACAACCCCGACCCCACTTCGCATACGTTTCCCTTGTAGCGAGCGGGATGCGCGGTGGGATAGACGCAGGTCCTTTTTTCCCACAGTCTACTCACCTTGTGGGTGCAGTTACCTTTTTTTGCACAGTCAGTGTCCTGTCCCTCCCCCACCCCTCACTAGGAAGGGTGGGGGGGCCCTCCCCAGTGTTCTGATGGTTGTAAAGGGGACCTCAGCGGGTACATTTGTCGGGCTCTTCGCGTCCTGCTCCGCTCCTGTGTCCAGCAGAGCAGAACGGGAACAAGAACGAAATGTAA
The DNA here is from genome assembly GCF_963971535.1 of Notolepis coatsorum. NCBI lineage: Eukaryota > Metazoa > Chordata > Actinopteri > Aulopiformes > Paralepididae > Notolepis > Notolepis coatsorum. The sequence continues at coordinate 67,153,049 of NC_140171.1, forward strand.
CGAAGGTTATCCTGCTATAACCCTAGTTACATGAGTTCTTGTGAGCGTTCTGCTCTCACACGCTGAGGACCCCTGACCAGGGTTAGAAATTAAAAAAAAATTCAATGGCTTTTTTTGCCCCCCTTAATTGATTTTCGGGGGCTTTTTATTTTATTTCGGGGGCACTGAATTTTTATGATGAAAATTAACATAAGGATTATAAAACATTGTTGACACTTTTTTTTTTACAGTCTTCGTCCCTATGTTTGATAATGTAATGTTAATGTCTCCATATATAGGGCTCTACGCTAACCTTTTTCCCAAGGAGCACATGTGCTCCTAAATAAAATGTTAATAAATAAAATCTAAATAAAAATTTAGGAGCACACAAAGAAATTTAGGAGCACAGTGAAAATTGTTCAAGTAACAGAGTTTATTAACTATTTATCACATGCATATTATACTGTGCGTGTGCACACTATGAATTGAAAATGGGGGACCCTGATGTAAACAAGACGAAAGTCTTTCTCTGGTCTGCATCCCCTTAACAATTGTGTGTATTGAGCTGTACTGTATTGTACCCATTCTGCAATCTGTTAATAAAGTTTTCAATCAATCAAACGCAAAGGATATCGGTTGTCAAGCTGCTTTTGTATGTTGTAGTGTTGTTATGATACCAACATTTTGACTTTGATACAGATAGGAAAGGTAATGGAATATATTATTAGATGACAGAACATTGAAAATTCTTTATACAATTATTTAATTCATTATGAAATAGAAATTCCGTTTTTGGGTGGAACGTTTGTTGCAAGGAGCTAGGGAGGCGGGGACCGCTGCGTGTTACACACAACACGGAGAAATGTCCAAGCGTCTAGCTGCTTCGGTGCGTCGTTAACGTTAACGTCGGAAGAAATTCCCCACTAAGCCCTAAATTCAGAGCAGAGCAGTATCCTAATGACTTATGCTTCAGTCGATAAGGTGTTTTGCGATTTCTGTCAACATACCGTGGGGACTGGACCCGCAAAAACACGTGCGAATATCACTTCAAAAAACCATGTCAGCCGGATTCCTCTTTCTCCTCGTCTCTCTTTTGCTCAAAATAAAAATGAATGGGCTTCATGGCTGGCTGATTTTTTTGTGTTGTCTGATTCTGAATGTATAACTTGCCTAAGCCGGTACCGTGACTTTGTTTTCGGGCGCTACTGTGATTGGACGTTTATGCGCCTTGTGTAATGTGGGACTATTAACAGCGGAGCTGTTTTGTAATCGTCACTCGTCTCGAGTAAATGATTTTTCCGGGTCGCGCACACACATATTATTAGGGGCAAATACAAGGGAAATGCTCGCACTGTAGATCATATATATAATTAGTAAACTGTCGGGGGCATTTTCTGCCCCCCTTAACTGATTTTCGAGGGCATTTTGTCCATTTTCAAGGGCATTTTGCCCCAAGCCCCCGTTAATTTCGAACCCTGCCCCTGACTGTCTTCCGAATGAAGGTCAAGACTCTGCAACGAAGAGTACCGCCACGCTCTTCGCTTATGTACATAACCGGAAATGGGCGTGGCCGGGCAAATTAAGGTGCATGTGGCAAAAGCTTTCAGAGATACAATAAGTATTGATGAGTTGTCCAGCAGAGCAGAACGCTCACAAGAACTCATGTAACTAGGGTTATAGGATAACCTTTGTTCCCTATTGGTGGGGGTCTTTAGGAAGGATGTTCCCTAGTGATGGGGGTCTTTAGGAAGGATGTTCCCTAGTGATGGGGGTCTTTAGGAAGGATGTTCCCTAGTGGTGGGGATCTTTAGGAAGGATGTTCCCTAGTGGTGGGGGTCGTTAGGGGTTCCCTATTGGTGGGAGTCTTTAGGAAGGATGTTCCCTAGTGGTGGGGGTCTTTAGGAAGGATGTTCCCTAGTGATGGGGGTCTTTAGGAAGGATGTTCCCTAGTGGTGGGGGTCTTTAGGAAGGATGTTCCCTAGTGGTGGGGGTCATTAGGAAGAATGTTCCCTAGTGGTGGGGGTCGTTAGGAAGGATGTTCCCTAGTGGTGAGGGTCTTTAGGAAGGATGTTCCCTAGTGGTGGTTGTCTTTAGGAATCTCACAATATTGGGGCGGCTACGTGGCGTAGTGGGCAAGGCGCTCGCCACGAATGCGGAGACGCTGGGCTCGCCTGTTCGAGCCCAGCGCTCCACATTGCTTTCAGTTTAGCTGGTCGTCCGTACTAATACACATTGGCCGTATTAGGGGGTGGGAAACTGATGGGTGGGGATCGGGCGTTGTGGACAGCGACTCCTACAGGTCAGTTGGTGCGCCTGCGCAGTAGAATCAGGAAGTGTCGGGGGCAGCGTAGGGCTGCACGATTTTGGGAAATAATCTAATTGCGATTATTCTGACAGATATTGCGATTGCGATTTGCGATGCGATTATAACATATTTAAAAAAAAAATTACAAGAAGAATGTTGCTGCTTTCTGTAATCGGGTCCCAACTGCAAAATTACTGTATTACCCTGTATTATACACTTTTACTATCATGTAGACTATTCTGCTTTGTGTTTACATGTGATGTATTGTATACATTAGGGCTGGGCCAGGGTTCGAAATTAACGGGGGCTTGGGGCAAAATGCCCTCGAAAATTTACCAAATGCCCTCGATAATCAGTTAAGGGGGGCAAAAAAAGCCCCCGACAGTTTACTAATTATATATATAATTATATATATGCTCTACAGTGCGAGCATTTCTTCGTATTTGCCCCTAATAATATGTGTGTGTGCGAACCGGAAAAATCAATTACTTGCAGTGTGCGAGACAGACGAGTGATTGTGAAGATTACAAAACAGCTCCGCTGTTAATAGTTCAGATTGAAACTGGACTGAAATTCAGTTTTTGGGTGGAATGTTTGTTCCAAGGAGGAGGGAGGCGGGGCCCGCTGCGTGTTACAGGGAGATGCTTCCAGGCACTTGAGAGGTGCTGCGAACACAGACAGAGCGCTCTGCTCTCATCAAGCATTACACTGCTATCTTAACGTTAGCAAGCTAAGCATCTGCATAGCGCGACCTGTGTAACGTTAAGTAACTTGTGTTCGGCGGGGAAAGACCGTTCCATTTGTAACACAACTCCAATTTGTAACATCCAAATCCGATCCCGATGCGCATTTCCTTCATTCCACAGCGCTGAGCGCGCAACGTATTTCATTGATCGATCTGGCCAGAGCCTATACTCACAAACGTTGCGTGTGTGGGGTTTTTCATCAATTTGAAACAAGCCTCTTGACTGTTGGAATTAGGGATGTTAAAAATCTAATAATATTATTCAATATTAGACATTCATTGATCCAGAGGCAACCGGTTATTCGTCTGCTATTTGTAGATATATCAAGACAACAACACAACTTGCCCTCAGGGACAATAATATTTAATCTATTTAGATAAGAGTATGTATGTATTATTTACAGATAATTGAAGGTACCTCAAAACATGAAACCAAGCCATGATGTCACACATCGTGTGTGTGTGTGTGTTACTTGAACAATTGTCACTGTGCTCCTAAATTTCTGTGTGCTCCTAAATTTGTATTTAGATTTTATTTATTAACATTTTATTTAGGAGCACATGTGCTCCTTGGGAAAAAGGTTAGCGTAGAGCCCTATATATGGAGACATTAACATTACGTTATCAAACATAGGGACGAAGACTGTAAAAAAAAGTGTCAACAATGTTTTATAATCTTTATGTTAATTTTCATTATAAAAATGCTGTGCCCCCGAAATACAAAAAAAAGCCCCCGAAAATCAATTAAGGGGGGCAAAAAAAGCCCTTGAAATTTTTTTTTAATTTCTAACCCTGGGCTGGGCGATATGACCAAAAACGTTATCGCGATAAAATTAAAAAATTATTTTCATATAATTCGATATCGATAATTATCGTCGATATAATGTCCGTCAAGTTTAATTAACTTCTTATGCTGCTGCGAATGTCTCAAGTCGAGTTGATGTCGTCATCAGTCTGCGCACGTTAGCCGACAAGCGGAGTATCTCATGACAATAAATATGACACTAAAATACTCTCTTCCGCCACAATATATTGAAACGACGTCCACTGTATATCCCACACTACCATAAACGTGGCCTCAGAATTCAAAACACACACATACTCGGCACGTAAATATATAAAACAGTGCCGTGCAAGCTAGTTATCCTAGCCAGCCTGTTGGTTCTAAGCGGTGGATTCCATGACAATGTGCTAAATATGACACTAAAATACTCTCTTCCGCCACAATATATTGAAACGACGTCCACTGTATATCCCACACTACCATAAACGTGGCCTCAGAATTCAAAACACACACATACTCGGCACGTAAATATATAAAACAACGGCGTGCAAGCTAATTAGCCTAGCAAGCCTTGTTGTTGAGTGAGTCCTACCTCCTTCCGGGTCTCGGCCATCTCCTTCACTGATTGGTGTGTGTGCGTAAGCACGTCATCACGTAACGCTGGTTGTTGTGAGTGAGTGTGCTGAGCCGAGGCTGAACGGAGCCAAGCTTGGAAAATCGATATATCGAAACTTTGCGACCACGTTTCATGTTTATTTCGAGGAAATAATTTATCGCGATAGTTATCGTTATCGTTTTATCGCCCAGCCCTAGTATACATGCACATTTATTATGTTCTTGTGTGATGTATCGCACATTTTATTGCTGTGTGATGTATTGCAAATGTTATTGCTGTCATCTTGGCCAGGTCTACCTTGCAAAGGAGATCTTGTATCTCAAATGGGACTTCCTGGTTAAAAAAAATAATAATTTAATTGCAGGCTTGGCGATTTGATAATTGCATCATTCCAAATCGCGATTTCGATTAAAAAACGATTAATCGTGCAGCCCTAGGGCAGCGTGAGCCTCCCACGCATTACTCCTCGCCACTGAGAGATCGAGCTGCGCAGGTGAAAAGATGCGACTGCTGTTAGTGTTACCTCAAGTACCGGAGGGGACTTGTGCTATGTATGACTTAGTCCACATTGCAGCCGGCTTGTGGGAGGCAAGAAACAGCATTCGTGACAGGGGAGGGTTGAATTGGATGATACGAAATTGGGATGGGAGAAAAATATAGAAAATGGGAGAAAAAGTGGATAAAAAAAAGGAATCTCACAATATTTCGATTTATATGATCATGATTCAATTCAAAATAATTATTGATTCAGCAATAAGCTTTTATATTGTGCAAGTCTTTCTGCTCTGTTAATCTTCACTAGGATTTAGCAAGGCAACTATTTATTGTCCTGAAGTCATGAGAAAGTTAAAACCATATACTTTCCATTATCCTGCCTGTACCACCCCTCCCCCTCCCCTGTGCTGCCATGGCCGCAGAATTTCCCCAAAGGGATTAATAAAAAGGAACATCTCTCATATCACAAGACTGAATTTAGTTCCCCCTAACATTTAGTCCCCACCTAGCATTCCCCACAATTGACTTCAGGCCATTCCAGCCCTTTAATTCTAAATGGCTATAGTGATGTGAAAGCAAAGGACAAGAACCCTAGGCTTGTCTCAATGTTTCCTGCATTAACATACACCCATTATGTACAGAAGCTTTGGCTAGTGTGCAGTTGTGTACAGCATGGGAATTCAAAAGCATGACCAAATTACCACCAATTATTTTTTGCCACTGAAACAGATCTTGTTCTGAAATCCTGCAAGGTGCGAGTTGTTGCAGGAAGACAACTGGAAGCTGTGGAGCATGGAGACGTCCTATATCCAACCTCTTCGCTAACATTACCACAAAACGTTTGTTGCACAGCTAGCTTAGCGGCGTCATCTAAAATTCTAAAAGATAATAGCGTTTGAGCATTTCCAAATTGTGCCAACAACATGTTGCCCACTATGCATAGCATTCATAGACTAGTATTATACGAACATGTTGTTCAATGAGCGGAGAGACCTGCTGCTGCTGCAGACAGAGTGGAGGTAACTGACTGTTTTGACTGACAATAAGCATAGAGTATATTGCTGTGCATTGTTATTTCCGCGGAGTGAGACATAATAAAATCGGTAGTATGGCGTCGACTATGAAATGTCACCAATTTGTATATCATTGTAATGTTACTTATGTTTTTCGTCTTTGCAGTGAAAATCATTATGTCTGCTATAAGCTATTCTCCCTCTTTTCTGTGTGTGTCTATGACTATAAGCTACTCTTTTTTACATGGATTAGGCAAATTTTTTTTTTGATCCACTTTTTCTCCCATTTTCTATATTTTCTCCCATCCCAATTTCGTATCATCCAATTCAACCCTCCCCTGTCACGGACGCTGTTTCTTGCCTCCCACAAGCCGGCTGCAATGTGGACTAAGTCATACATAGCACAAGTCCCCTCCGGTACTTGAGGTAACAGCAGTCGCATCTTTTCACCTGCGCAGCTCGATCTCTCAGTGGCGAGGAGTAACGCGTGGGAGGCTCACGCTGCCCCCGACACTTCCTGATTCTACTGCGCAGGCGCACCAACCGACCTGTAGGAGTCGCTGTCCACAACGCCCGATCCCCACCCTTCAGTTTCCCTCCCCGTAATACGGCCAATGTGTATTACTGTGGACGACCAGCTAAACTGAAAGCAAATGTGGAGCGCTGGGCTCGAACTGACGAGCCCAGCGTCTCCAGCATTTCGTGGCGAGTGCCTTGCCCACTACGCCACGTAGCCGCCCATGGATTAGGCAAATTTATTAACAATTCTGATTCCTGAGCCTATTTTATTCAAAAAGATATTTATTTACAAATGTATATAATTCTTTTTAGTTTTTTTGTATCTTATGGGTAGTGCTTGTTTGTCACAAGCACTACCATAGCGTGGAGTGGAGAGATAACACATAACAATACATGGAGATATAATGAAAAGCCATTTATAATGGATAATAAATATATAAGGATAGTAGTAGGCCTAACGCATTTGAAAAACATGTAAATAATTGTAAATAAATAATGTTAAATTGCAAATTGATTCAATTTGTAAAATGTGTTTAGATTAATCGACTAATAACATAATCTTTAGTTGTAGCCCTAGTGTGTGACTCGTTATTGCTGCTGCCACGCTCTTTAATTAAAACTATGAAGACCGGAGCCCCGCGGCGATTTAGGCCTCAGAGGACAGAGGATTGTAAACAAACCGATGTACTTTCTAAGAGCTTTATATATAATTTATAGTATTGCTATCTGTCCATTCTCATTGTCACTTGAGTGCATAAACCGTGCCTTCATAATGGCTTAAAGAAAATAAAAATCCATCGGTTGGTTGTCATTTTATAGCGTCGTGAATATAAGGTATATCGCGCTTTTCGTCTAGGCTTTTCTGCAGGAGGCTGCAAAAAAGGCTAAACGTTGGCGCCGTTATATCAAACGCCATTTCTGCTGTATATATACAAATGAAATAAAACAAACTGCGTAGCATCCGGACTATTACAGAGCATCTATGGATGAAATGGGGGCGGCGGGGAATGCCGATCAGTATTATTGATTAGCAATATAGTGTGCGTTCCGGTAGCCAATGTCAGTAGTCTATCACGTTACAATGTCCAATCCAGCTGTAATTTGGGGTAATATTATCCTACCATCAGGCCATGTGATCGCCGGCAGCATTTCCTCACCAGTCATCGGATTAGATCGGTATGCACATTGGCTAATCATAAATCCCATTATTCCATGCTGAAAAAAACGTTCGGCAAGCTGATCAAAGATGGAGGGTCTTCGTTTGGAATCAAGGCTCTATGATCCGCCCACAGGACTGTAAAAGCATATATTTTTTTAATCCCCTCAATGATACTGCAGCTTGGAGCGATGGCGCCCCTAAGCGGATCTGGCCGGTACTGCATGTTTCGAAAGTCACGAGTATACTCGTGGCTCTGGACCACAACGCATGGAATCGAAACACGTATATACTCGTGAACGGACGCCATAGTGTTAAGGTGCATTCTAAAAATGTATTTCCCTAAACAATTATTTTAGTAATTGATGCAAGTACTTGATCCGAGACAACATTCCTCGTGCCCATCCCTACTTGATACTCACGTAGACCACTGCAGCGGTGAGGCCTCCACCACACAGAACTAGGTATGCTAGGTTGGTGGACCCGCCGGGGATCCCAAAGGACATTTGCCGCGCTGGAGCAGCTGGAAAGAAACACAGGAGACAACAATCAGGGGTCAGAACCAACAAGGTCACTCATTTTGCATAATGAACAGGCGTACATTTATCTTTTTGCATATATGCTGTGCTCAAATGTCCAATTGACCCATCTCAAGCCCGTCCTCTTTTCCTGATTCTCCAATCACAACTGTTATGGTAAATTTGATACATAATCCTTTCATCTTTTTTAGTCTTTATTCTTTTAACTGTATGAAGCACAATTTCAGAGGGGTCCTACTAGAGCTGCCGCGATTACCGCATTACCGCGGTATCGCTGTTACATCACGGCCACCGCAGAGTAGGCTGAATATCGCGTCACCGCTGTTTTTTATAATAATAATAATAATTTACCCTCCTCTCGTTGGGCTTGCGGCTCTGCAGATATACCCTACTCGTCTATCGAGGTTCCAAGCAACCCTATTGGGTACCAGAAAAGTCACGTGAAACATTGCAGACCACTGATTGGTCAGAAGAGAGACGCGTCACACGTTTTTACGTCCTGAATGTCAGTTCATCACAACAGCTAATAACGTTAGCTTTAACTCTCCGCCGGAGTGGACTATCATCGCTCTTCAGGAGTACTAAACGAGACATAATGATTTTACTGTCTGCAACGAATGTTATAATAAAAGCCCTTCGTTCTATACACTTGTCTGATTGAAAACTTTATTAACAGACCGCAGAATGGGACAACTCAGAACGCTCTGAGCAAAGAAAGGAACTGAGATATGAATAGAGTATTGCTTGCTATGGTCCGGTAAATACGCTGATGTTATTGAACGCATAACTATATAATGTCAATGCCACAAAACGAATGCCTTTATTATAAAGTAGTAACTTTATAGTAATAATAATAAGAAAGGGTCGGGGGGGTGCCCGCGACACCGAGTGAACTGCGCATCCGTGTTTCACTTTCAATAACTAATGCGTGTTTGCCGAATCCCAAACAATATTCATGCTGCAAAGTCATCCTCTAAAGATAGACATTTAGACTAGAGGCAGGCTATATGCTATAAAGAGTAGACTACTACTAAAAAAAAAAAATGCATTCAAACTTTTTTTTAAATTTTTTGTGTGCGTGCGGTAAAAACCGCGGCGGTAGGAAATATTTTGCAAATTTGTGCGATAAGGAAATAATCAATACCGCGGCAGCTCTAAGTCCTACAGAACCAAGTATTTCACTATAATTTACCTTGTATGTGACAAATAAAGTTAATAAACCACTTGAAACTTTTTCAGAAGTTGTCACCTGGTTGATTTGGGGACAGAATGGTGTATTTCTTTTAGTGTCAACTATCCTTTAAAATAGGAGAAGTCTGGGGTCATTTTCAACCTAGACTGGCGATGTTTGAACAAAAACGTGTGAATTGGAACACAAACAAGATCTGTTTTTCTGAATCTAGACAGTCACTTTTCTTTTTTACTCCAATGATTCTGAAAGGAGATATTTTCTTTAGGGTTACTCTGGTGAAAATAGTGTCTAGGTTGAAGAGAACTCTTATCATTCAGAGGATGGAAAGATATAGCAGTGGCCACTGGCCAAGCAAAACACAGAACTGGCCCTTTAATTAAGACTGTTTGGACTATGACAATTTGCGCATTGCATTCAAGACACCAGACACAAACAAATACTTCCTGCTTCAAGACAGCATTTAAATTCATATCTAAAAAAGGTCTTTCACCCATATCGGTTGAAAATGGTGAACAAACTCAAATTTGACACATACTAAACAATGACAGGTAGGTAGCCCAATATGATTGCATACACCGCCCACCTGCGACTAGCCACAACTGACAATAGCAAGGGGATTTGAGGCCTTCCATAAACTCTTAATAGACCTACTGTTGTTTGTGGATGGGCAAGCATGACTGGAGTGTCCTGTCCGGTAAAAAGATTGACTAGTGTTTAGAGGATTGCCAGTGGTGCATTTAGAAGAGGACATAAATAAAACTACCCTTAACCCCCAAACACCATCGTGGCCTAATCCCTTCCTAAATCACATACACAAACATGCCTACACGGCTACACCCACACAGAAGCACAGCTTTAAGCTGAAGCACAAACGCATAGCTGACAAAAGAAAGACACAAGCATGAAAACACACCGAGCCACTAGCAAAAATGGACAACCCCTTTCCAGTAAATTTTACAAGACTGCACAGATATGCTGCACACATAGCTTCTTGGAGATGGACGCAAATGTATATGTACAATAGGGCTGGGCGATATGACGATATTATATAAATATCGGGTACAGTTCATTAACAATACACTTTTTAAACGTATCGCGGATATCGTGATGTTTTGCCCTCGCGTTAGAGGCCGCCGCGGCTGAGATGAGACTTACAAGCGCAGTGCTAAATGCTTTCCTCTCTCTCTCTCGCCTCTCCCTCTTGCAGAAAAAAAAAGTCAGTCACACACACACTTGCCAAAATTACGTCATCTACACGCACATACACGCACGCAAGCGCACACACCTAGCCAGAGAGGCGGTGGTGGCTCGGTGCTAGGGATGCCCCCTGAAACCCAGGAGTAAACTCCGGCGTTAACGGTACTGCTATCTGTAAGTTAGTTTATGAGCGGATTAGCTACGGAGCTAACAGAGTGTACCATGCATCTGCGACGCAACAGTGGCAGCAACAGTGGACACGGAGTAATGTTAACGTTATGTGGAGTTCATACTACACTACACGTATGAACTCGACATAACGTTAACGTTACTCCGTTTCCATGAAGTGTTTAATTAGCAGCAATCTGTTGTTGAAAATGTAACGTTAACCGGAAAACCGGAAATGGAATGAGAGGACAGGAAGCCGTCATGAAGTGGGCTTCTGGCCCTTGTAGTCATATATATTGTAGTCTTTTAGTCTTATTAACTAAAAGATTTTAACAAAATAAAAAGCAGCAGCACTATTGGATAACTGAGTCATGTTTGCTATGTATTTCTTTCTTTAGGGGAGTAGGACATTTGTTTCACAGTTTTAGCATGATGTTTTATAGATGGCTAGGTTAAACACAGGTTTTTGTTTTTAAGAGGGGGGGTTTGATTTGATTGAAGTTTATTTCAAGTATGCAACACAACAAACAAACATCAAGTACAGATATAGCCTTAAGCCGTTCAAATAATAAATGTATACATACATGTAAATAAATAAATAGTTACAATATGTAATCTAATCATCTAAATCTAATCTAATATATAATATAAAAAAACGAAAGGCTAAAATGCTAAATATATAATCTAAGAATCCAATAATCTAAATCTAATATAAAAATGCTAAATGCATGAGTCTTTTGTCTTTAATGTTCGCTTGCAAACTCAAATACTGTCTTGGTAAGCCTCATAATGAATTGTTTGGGTAAAAAAGGAAAAACATTGTGATGTGTATCGTGTATCGGTCTGCTCGTTCGATAAGTGGTTCCTTTGAAGTGTACATGGTCAGATACAGCCTTTTGGTGTGTTGTTTTTTGTTTGCACACTTGCAAGTTTGCATTTTCCGACAAGCTAGCTAGCCCGGTCGGAGCAGTGAAAGAACATAATGTACAGAGCAGAGGCCAGCCTCCACCACTCCCTCCCAGCCTCATTCACCATGTTAAGGGGAATCACATTTCATCCTGTGCCTTTGCAGAGAGCACACATGCTTATCAATATACAGATATGGGGTTATTGATCAACTACTGTTTTGGTATCAGTATGTATGTATGTATGTTTATGTATGTATGTATGTTTAAAACATGCATGCCGGTTTGGTCAAAGACAATATTGTACAAAGGGGGACTAGAAGTGTACTTCTTTCAATGAGATCATTCAAGGTCACCTTCACCTGGTGTCCTCAGTAAAATGAAGGTCACTCACCTATACCCATTACTGGGATCAGCGACGTCCCAAAGAGGATGCATCTAACCAACCAACTAAACTTTAAAGCAAGCCTGCCGTTTACTCAAAGAACCCAGAACAAATACCTACATTAGACAATCCTTTTTCCCAACAACTTCTACATCAAATGTCCAATGGCCTTTATATTATGTCCTTTACTTAAATAACACACCACACAGTGCCGCATGTTAAGCCACAGATTATTGAGGATGACAACTTTTAGAGATGAACAATATCTTATCAAGGATGCTGAGACAACCTTACAGTCTCCTAACCCTACTCCTGATACAGAAGCAATGACACAGCACTGTGACTGTGGACAAGGCCAAGTACATGGTATTTATAAAAGGTAATCACTTAATCCCAACCAGAGGTCAAAGCCTGACAAAAACGGACACACATGTCAGACAACACAACACGCTCACAGGCGCAGTCAAGATGGCCACCATAGCCTCCATGACACATATGTGGACATGCGTGGTAAGTGGACATGCGTGGTAAGTGAACATGTGTCTGCGCACATGCGAGTTTGTGTGAGAGCTATGTATACACAGCGAGTCGGCAGGATCACAGAGGAAAATATGTGGGCCTAGAGCACAGCTGGGATAGGCCAGGCAAGAGTAGGCCTAGTAGTCACCTAATAGGGAGAGAGAGTGTGTGTGTGTGTGTGTTACGGTTATGCAAGTAAAGGACAGCCTCTGCCTCTGCTTTCAAATGAAAAACGAGCCATTCACATCCCCTGGCTTTCACACACTTGGGTGCTCACAAATGCAAGCAGACGCATGCGCAGACACAAACACCGTTCCACCTCCCCCACTTTTATTTTTGACACAGACGAAATGCTGTAGTGTAAACCCTGCATGATAATAACTGACAGCCCGGATGATACTATCTAGTGAGTTACTGAATCTCGAGTCAGCAAAATGACTGGCCGCCTCTGTATAGTTAGGCAGCGGTGATGGGTATTGGGTATACACACAGCATCTACATTGATTGTCGAATAGTCGGTTGTCTGGAGACATTTGCAGAATCTTTCAGGGGTTTACCAGTAGCTTTTTAAACGGGAATTACACCAGTCGCCCTCGGGGTGAATTCCACAAGCAACGAAGCATAAGTGATGTTTAAAATAACGACCTAGGCAAGAACGAGTGAAAAGGGAAAACAACCTTACAAAAGGGTCAGGCCTCAAATCTCCTAAGCTTACGCGCAAACTCCCGTTTCGACGATATGGGATGATTCAGAACTAAGCTTTTTAAAAGCCAAAGCCCACAGACAACTGCACTCGACGTCGAAGCGCCTTTGTTCCTATAGAGGCCAGGTTCACCCCCCCCCCCCCCACGTTCCCCATGCACGTGCAAGTGCTAGGCCACTGTGTCGTAATCTCAATCATCGCTTTTAAACAGTGGTTTATCTTTAAATATTAACCTATCCATGCATTGAATGCAGCGCCGTTATATAAAACATAAAACTATTATTCTCGTTGTTTTCCAAGAGTGGTGCGTTGTTTCATAAGTTAACTGTGCAGAACTGTGTGTTCCAAAAGCAGGACACACCTCCCTGACAGTGCGTTCAGCTACAGCGACAGTGTGGGGGGCGGCAGCGTCTCAGCCACATTGATAATGTTGTCTATATTTAATGACACTTTACATTTTAAGCGAGGGTTTTCAGTTTAACAAATCGTTACTTATATAGCATTATTGGTGACCAACCCATGGGACCTAACGTTATATGAAAGCATTCGATTGCTAAATTCGAGCAACTGTTCCTGTTAATTGTTAGAGATTAACTACACGCGTACGTAGTCACTGCATTGGTACGGTGATGATAAATTATAACTAAAATAAAACTAAACGTGCAAATGTTGAAATAGCCCACATATAACTCACCATTTCTGGATGATGGTGTGACTGTCTTTCGTGCCAGGGGCCCCAGTCTCTGCCATGCCCGTCTGCAGAACATCTTTGCTCAGTTCCAGTGGGCAAGCAAGTGCGTGTGTGCGTTCAGCAGGAGCGTCTCGAGTGAATGAGGACAGAAAGACACAGTGTACCAGCAGCAAGCCGATGCTGAGCAGCAGAGAGGGTAGGGTATATCTGCAGAGCCGCAAGCTGAGCAGCAGAGAGGAGGAGAACACGGAGTCTACCCCCTCTCTCTCACTGTATGGCCGACGTCACGCCCCTCAGAGGCTAAAGGTCGCATAACAAGTGTTTTGTGGGAAAAGAAAGAGTTTGAACCATATATATCTATGGTTTGAACAGTATATGTTCTATGTAAAATGCTCATATGATTTATTATTCACTCAAATGTGATGGCTTGCAATAGGGATTGTTTTATGACGTTAAAGTCACAATCTAGCCAGAAATAACGGCCTAACGTCACCTCAAGGACACTGGTAACTGGGTCTATACTAGTGTCACTTAAATCTCAAATTGATCACATCAGACAGTATTCAATTCCAATCCTAGTTGCATGTATGAGCCGTTAAATTAGCAAATGTATTTATCGGCGGGCTACCTGGTTTTAAATTGAATTCACTACGATTGAAACAACTATATCTGTATACGGTGTATGTCATAAATGTCATTATGAATTGAAAATGGGGGTCCCTGATGTAAACAAGACGAAAGTCTTTCTCTGGTCTCTGCATCCCCTTAACAATTGTGTGTATTGTACCCATTCTGCAATCTGTTAATTAATACAGTTTTCAATCAATCAATTCAATCAACCACTTAATTGTCTATGCCTGCAGAACTATTCTGTAAGGGAGTTAAAGGGAACACTCATTCCTCACGTCGTTTTAAGTGGATTGGTAACTTAGTTAGAAAGGTCGTACACGGGGAGTGATTGCATAATACAGTAGGCCAAATGGCTTTGACTTTCAGACCGAAGTACGTTCAACGTAAAGCGTGGCAGTGGATGTATAGGAAGTGGGTGGAGGGAGGGAGGGCCAGTGAGAGTGAGAGAGAGAGAGAGAGAGAGAGAGAGAGAGAGAGAAGCAGCGACAACAATGCAATGCGCCAGCATGTGCAGACAGAGACCTCCACCAATGCTTAACCATCAACCAACCATTACTTTCACACTCAACATTTTACTGAGTAGATGACAGATTCGAGAGTTGGCTATATTGCTGGTCTTTGACGCCGACTATAAAACCATGTTTAATCTATCAACAATGGTGATATTACCACACATGATACTAAATAACTCACAAGTAGCACACCACATGATGACATCCTGTTTACTAAATTTAACTGGATCTGGGCCCTGGGGTCATACAGCTTGACTTATCAACTAAATAACCTAATTAATACATATGGCTACCATTGGTTGGATATCACAAAGGGACATCAAATATCATGATCAGACAAGCTGTTGAGTTCATGCTTTCTGTTTTGAGAGAATAGCGCCACCATGAGCCCAAAACCACTGAACTTGAATCAACCTTGTAAATAATACATGAGACACCCTAAGCAAGTGTCATGAGAATCACATAAAAAGGGATTTTCAAAGGATCAAAATGGCAGATAATCCATTATGACTATGCCTATAACTAATAGGTTAGTAGTAGATACACTCATTTAAAAATGTAAAGCTTAGCTGATGGTGTCGCAAGAGGAAAGGTCATGGGTTCACCAAAATCAATAGGTTTCTTCCTCTAGGGGTCATGAATGTTCACAGCAAATTGTATGGCAATAACCTTTCACACAACTAACATGTCAGGAGATACGCTTGTTTGAAAATTTAGTTTGGCCTAATGCTTGTGTAGTACTCTCAAGAATATGTGCATAATCTTGTGTAATTTTTGCAATTGTTTATATCTAATTATTATGATTAGAAGAATTGTGGTAAACTTCATGTTGCCAGCTACATGCTAATATAATTAACAACGTTCACATTTACTGTGAGATGGAAAATTGGTTATACAGGAAGTTAAGAGTGGAACCTATATTAGTTCAGGTGATGCGCCAGGTCCCCCTAAAGTGACGGTTTCCGCCCTCTCACGCCAGAGGAGATTTGGAGTAGAACTGAGCAGGTCGTGTCTTCATTCCTCTTGATTACTACTCTATGCTTTCAGGTCAGTACACTTTGAAAAGTACAGGAAACACTACCGTTAGAAGTTATAACGTTATGTGATATGAGTAATGAGAATTGTGAAATGAGTTGAATGTTTAATAACGTCAATAAGAATGTGAAGTATGTTATGTGAGTGCACATTGCGACCAGCCTTGACCATGAGGGGAAGATGGCGTTTTCCACGTTATACTGACAGCACGCACTTGCCGCTGGGTTATAGGAGACGTTATGATATTAAGGTACATTGTAACATGTTTATTCAACACTGGGCCCTGAACACTTGACTAGAATGTGGAATAAGGTTATTTTTTTTGTATCTACTTTTTCTCCCCATTTTCTATTTTTTCTCCCATCCCAATTTCGTATTATCCAATTCTACCCTCCCCTGTCTCGAACGTTGTTAGACCATGCCTCCCACTGGTCGGCTGCAATGTGGACCAAGCCTTGCATCACGTGTCCCCTCCGGTACACGAGGAGGCAGCTGTCGCATCTTTTCACCTGTACAGCGCGATCTCTCAGCTGCGAGGAGTAACGCATGGGAGGCTCACGCTGCCCCCGTTGCTTCCTGATTCTGCTGTACAGGCGCACCAACCGACCTGTAGGAGTCGCTGTCCACAACGTCCGATCCCCACCCACCGGCTTTCCCACCCCCTAATACTGCCAATTGTATTAGTATGAACGACCAGCCAAGCTGGTAGCAACGCCGAGAGCTGGGCTCGAACCCAGCATCTCCTGCGTTAGTGGCGAGCGCCTTGCCCACTGCGCCACTTAGCCGCCCTGGAATAAGGTTATTTGACTATAATGTGGAATGAGGTTACTTAACGAAAATACGAAATAAGGGTAATTACAATCCGTGAATTGAGTCCTAATGCCGGAGGACGCACATGTCACAAATGCACTGTCAGAGCTTAATGCTAATGAGACGCCATTTTGTAAAGTTTAATAATAATAATTCGGGTAAAGGAATATTTCCCATGAAGTTTAAGAGCAGTCTTAAACTACGACAAGTAAGTTGAACGGTTAAAGTATGTTTATCTATGGTGTTCATTGAACTAGTGGGATTTTTTTTTGTATCTACTTTTTTCTCCCCATTTTTCTATTTTTCTCCCATCCCAATTTTCGTATTTCTCCAATTCTTCCCTCCCCTGTCTCGAACGTTGCTAGACCATGCCTCCCACTGGTCGGCTGCAATTTGGACGAAGCCTTGCATCATGTGTCCCCTCCGGTACACGAGGAGGCAGCCGTAGCATCTTTTCACCTGTACAGCGCGATCTCTCAGTGGCGAGGAGTAACGTGTGGGAGGCTCACGCTGCCCCTGATACTTCCTGATTCTGCTGTACAGGCGCACCAACCGACCTGTAGGAGTCGCTGTCCACAACGTCCGATCCCCACCCACGGCTTTCCCACCCCCTAATACTGCCAATTGTATTAGTATGAACGATCAGCCAAGCCGGAAGCAACGCAGAGAGCTGGGCTCGAACCCAGCATCTCCTGCATTAGTGGCGAGCGCCTTGCCCACTGCGCCACTTAGCCGCCCGAACTAGTGGGATTTGTGACGTGTGACGGCCTGTTGTTTCAATAGTACCATGTAATAGTACCGACACTACTAATACTGTTATACCGGTGGCACAGACGCCAGCCACTAAAGGAGAAATGTGAATATGTCGCTTATGATTTAAGTGAATATTTTGACAACCATTGATATCGAAACAAAGGAGAAATGTAAATGAAAGTATATGATGAAGTGCATATTTTGGTAACTATTGACAGTGATAACCGGAGGCACTGAGTTAAACTACAAATGTAAATATACTATATGCTTGATCAGTGATGTTTTGTTCGGAGTTAAATAAAACTCAGAGGAGATTTGGAGTAGAACTGAGCAGGTCGTGTCTTCATTCCTCTTGATTACTGTCTACTCTTTTTTTTTTTTTCCACTTTTTCTCCCATTTTTCTATATTTTCTCCCATCCCAATTTCGTATCATCCAATTCAACCCTCCCCTGTCACGAACGCTGTTTCTTGCCTCCCACAAGCCGGCTGCAATGTGGACTAAGTCATACATAGCACAAGTCCCCTCCGGTACTTGAGGTAACAGCAGTCGCATCTTTTCACCTGCGCAGCTCGATCTCTCAGTGGCGAGGAGTAACGCGTGGGAGGCTCACGCTGCCCCCGACACTTCCTGATTCTACTGCGCAGGCGCACCAACCGACCTGTAGGAGTCGCTGTCCACAACGCCCGATCCCCACCCATCAGTTTCCCACCCCCTAATACGGCCAATGTGTATTAGTATGAACGACCAGCTAAACTGAAAGCAATGTGGAGCGCTGAGCTCGAACAGGCGAGCCCAGCGTCTCCGCATTCGTGGCGAGCGCCTTGCCCACTACGCCACGTAGCCGCCCGATTACTGTCTACTCTATGCTTTCAGGGAGTGAATGATGACCGACCGAAACATGATTTGTGAAGGTACCCGATAGCCTTGGGACCCGTAACACTTGCAGTAAAACATGCAGTACATATTGTCCTCAAATACACACAGCTGCCTCGTTTGAGGATGACCTCAGACTATTACAACACGTTTGTAGATCTGTGAGGTTATAGGTTGTTGGCAGGGTTACTCCATAACTGGTGTGGGTGACCAGACGTTGGCCTTAAAGGAACATGCCAACTTTTGGGGAAATTAGCTTATTTGCCATCTACCCTGGAGTTAGACAAGCAGATATGTAACTGAGGGGTACAATTCCCTGACTGTATTGATAAGTATGGTATCATTAAACCACTACCGCTTTATGTACTTTAACTACTGGCCATACAGTACACGATATCTAAATATGATGAACACTTTCCCACAATGAAATCGGGTCCACACAAAGGTAATAATCAAATATTTAATATATAGCAAAAGGTACATATAATAGTTACTATTACATTTATGATTTGAATGCACTTGTAAGGCAAATGAGTACTCGTAGGCAAATCAACACTGAATGTCCAATCTCTGGTTACGCAGGAAGCAAGTATACAACCTGGCTCTTAGGGAATTATAACGATGGCACACTTAATGATTATAGCTGGATATACTGTAGGGGTCCTCCCGGTTGTAAGCCGGTAGGGGGGGTAGGAGAGCCGTCGGCAGTATCCCGTCTGGTCAACGATGTCTAGGGAGACTTCAAGTACAGAAGACAGTGCAGTAGAATCTTGATCCACAGATGAATACACCTTGGCTCTCTTGTAGGCTGTAGCTGTAGCTGTAGCTGTAGGTCCACAATGAAGAAGAAGCGAGGCGACCTCAGTCTGGTCTGAGCGCCGTCTCACCTTGACTCCTTTCGGGGTAAATCCAACACTCACCGGTGTTGGCGATTATCCGCTCCACAAATCAAAGTACCAAAGCAAATATATATTCCATGCCGCATAGGGCTCAGCAGTCGTCGGGTAGGTAATCCAATGTACAGGTCCACTCGGTCCTCGCCTAGAACTCCTCGGATGAAAGCACCACGTGTGGTCTGCCCAACCTGGTTAAGACTCTAGATAACACGAGGAAGCGATGGGGATGCTGTTCACTTTAGAACTCTAACCGCACGATGCACCATACATAATAGACTATTATTACTTAATAGAAATACGGTGCCAAACTCTGACAATTCAGCTATTAATTCGCACGAGGTCTCAATGCTATTCTAAGGCCAAACAGGCCATACTACACCGCACGCGGTATCGTGGGGTGAGGCTTCACGTTCTGTTACTTAGTTGGGTAGAAGGGTAAAGGACTAAGGGTAAGAGGACTTCTACATTTACTTGCGCCATATTTATATGCACGGTGAACAAATAGTGCCACTCTCCTTTCGGTAGCCGTATTCCTGCGCAGAGCCGGGGCTAGTAGGGACATGTTTCGTCGGTACCATTGAACTTGGCTCCAAGGGGCTTGTCTCCTGGCGCCAGGTCCTTGTCCAATAAGAGAATGAACTATTATGGGCTATAGTAGACTAAAGGGATATTCCGTGTATATGTACAAGGAATATACAAGGGATATCAAACGATATACAAATACTATTCAATATATATCCATAAATAAATATATATATTCGGTTTAATCTGATCCTTCACAACAGCCGCCCCCTAATTAGTCCCACCTAATTAGCTAAGCAGAGACAGATTAACCGCACTGTCCACTACTCAATGTCCGCTGTAAGGGTCAGTCAACTCACAAAGTCATAGGGTCATGGTCGTCATCGATAGTATCGGGGAGCCTTGGCAGTTCTATAAGCCTCGCCACGGGTCGGGTGTAGGTCCGCCCTTGGACGAGCACTTCAGCTGCTCGGACTTTCCATCGGCACCGGTGATCACTTTGCTTACGCGGCCAGCCGGCCACATAGCTCGGGGTAGTGACTGGTCGATAATCATGACGACTGTTCCTTCTGTCAAATTGTCTCTCTCTTTCACCCATTTCTGGCGGGTCTGTAGAGACGGTAGGTAGTGGAGTAGGAAGCTGTTCCAAAACTTGTCAGCCAGTACTTGACTGTACCTCCACATTCTTCGGCCGTTCGCTTCTTCAGGCCTGTACATTGTCTGGGGTAGCGCGGGGTCCAGCCGCCCCATCAAGAGTGTGTTGGGGGTGACTGGGTCGACATCTGCTACATCACTTGAGACGTAACCGAGGGGCTTTGAGTTCAATACTCCCTCGATCTCCGTGAGGACTGTCATTAGGACTTCTTCCGCCACGGTCTGGGCCCCAAGCGCGGCGTACAGGGCTGTCTTTATGGAACGTACTTCTCGTTCCCAGGTTCCACCGAAGTGAGGTGCGTTCGGGGGATTAAACTGGAAGTCAATCTGGGATGGAGCGAGGTGGGTCTTAAGTTCTGGGCCCATAGCTTGGAAGCTCTCTCTCAGCTCTCTTTCTCCGCCTTTGAAGTTTGTCCCGTGATCAGACAACAATGTAGACGGTTTTCCTTTCCGCGATGTGAATCTTCGGAAGGCCATAAGGAATGAGTCTGTGCTCATGGTTGGAAGGAGTTCGATATGTATCGCTCTGGTGGTCATGCATTTGAATACAATACCCCACCGCTTCTCGGTTCCTCTTCCTCTCTTTATATACAGCGGGCCGAAACAGTCCATACCGGTGGAGTGAAAAGGCTTGTCGCTGAGTCGGAGGCGACAGGGAGGTAGGTCAGCCATCCGGGGTATACTGGGCTGGGCTCGCCACTTACGACAGTCTAGACAGGTTCGCTGGAAGCGCCGCACTGCTTCTCTCCCTTGCAGTATCCAATAACGACGTCTGATCTCCGCGAAGACTCTCTCTGCCCCTGCGTGGTGCACATCCTCGTCGTATTTCTTTATAATCAGCTCTGTGACCTTGTGTCGGCTGTTCAAGACTATCGGGTACTTGACGTCATCCGGTAAGTCTGGGGCTCTCCGCAGACGACCACCCACTCTGATGAGATTATGGGCGTCGCTCTCGGGGGCTAGGTGGAGCAGTCTGCTGTCTGATGGGACGGGCTTTGCTCCCTGTAGACAGGCTAGCTCATCGGGGAACGAGTCTCTCTGGGCTCGTTGTAGTAGAAGAAGTTCTGCTTCTTCGTAGTCAGCTGCTGAAATGTCAGTTGTGGGCTGAACCTCTGGGTGGTGCCACAGAAATGTCTTTAGCTGCGCACTCTGTAGGGTGAGGCAATCGTCTAGATCGGGGTCTGTGGGGACGAGTGTGTGTGTCAACCCACAGAACATAGATTTCTTGTTCTCTGCCTCCTCTTTACTCGCCTCCCGTGGGGTGGGTGTAGGCCACTCTTCTTCGGGGAGCTTGAGAAACTCTGGTCCGTCACTGTAGAGGTTGTGACGGGTGAGGTCATCCAGGGACATTCCCCGGGTGATGACGTCAGCTGGGTTGTGTTTGGTGTCCACATACCTCCAGCTCGCTACTTCTGTTAACTCTTGAATCTCGGTGACTCTGACTCCCACGAAGACCTTGTATCTGCACGAATCAGACCGGATCCATGTGAGTACTGTCGTGGAGTCTGACCACAAGATTGTTCTTTGCACCGGGATGGTGAGTTCACGTTGGATTAACGTGGCGAGCTGCGCTCCTGCTAGGGCTGCGCAGAGCTCTAGACGCGGGATAGATTGTTGCTTTCGTGGGGCTATTCTTGAGCGAGCCAGGATGAAAGCAGTATGTATTTCTCCTCCCTCCTCTCGGGCACGCAAGTAGGCCACCGAACCGTAGGCTACTTCGGAGGCGTCGCTGAATACGTGCAGGTCGATCTTGCATGTCTCTGGCCTCACTGTGGGTGGGAAATAGCTGCGGCGTATATTAACACCTGGGAGTGAGCGGAGTTCCGTCTCCCACTCTCTCCATGTGGATGCAAGGTGTTCGGGTATGGGATCGTCCCAGCCCTGGTCCTTGTCCCATAGCGCTCTTACAATCATCTTTGCCCTGGTGGTGTAAGGTAGAATACATCCCAACGGGTCATATTGTCTGGCGAGTGTTCTGTATACACTCCGTCTGGTGGTCGGTATTGCCGTCGACCTTCCCTGCTCCTTGGTCAGGGGTTTGTGTCTATAATGGAGCGAGTCTGTTTTGAAGCGCCAGACTAGTCCTAGTGTCATTTCTTGGGCTTCTCCTGGGATGGTCGCCATCCAGGTGTCACTGCTCGCTGCCTTGTCCTCTGGGGAGAGGCTGCGCAGTACTTGCGGGTCGCTGCTGGCCCACTGCCTGAGATCAAAGCCGCCTTTGATCAGGGAGGCGCGGAGCTTGAGTAGGAGAGCCTCGGCTTCTTCTGGCGTCGAGACGCTTTGTAAACAGTTGTCCACGTAGAAACTATTTGTCACACTTTGTTGGACCTCTTCATCTGCTGCTGGGTCCTCTGCGACGTGTTTTTGTAGTGCAAACGTAGCACAGCATGGGCTGCATGTGGTTCCGAAAGGGAGGACTTCCCATTGATAGATGGCTGGGTGCTCATCTCCGATCCTCTCTCTCCATAGGAACCGCAGCAGGGGCTTGTCCTCCTCCACTAGTCTCACCTGCAGGAACATCCCTTTGATGTCGCCGCTGATAGCTACCTTGTCCTGGCGGAAGCGTAGTAGCACGCCTAGTAGGGAGGGGCCGAGTGTTGGGCCGGCCAAGAGTTCTTTATTCAGATTTTGTGATCCGATCTGGTAGCTGCAGTTAAACACAATACGATCCTTGCCGTTGTGGTGGACCTTGTGGTGCGGCACGTACCATGATTCGGTCGTCTGATCAGCCTCTTTAATGTCAATTTTCTTTATGTGTCCCGCTGTGATTAGCTTGTTAATCTCAGCGCGGTACACAGCTTCTTGAGCGGGGTCTTTGGCTAGGCGCCGCTCTGTGTTCAATAGATACCGCTCCGTTGCCTCTTTTGTGGCGTGAAAGGTGGGCATTCCCTCTCGCCTCAGGAGTGGAGTTGCGTATCTCATCACTCCGTTGACTGTGACTCTCTTTGTCCCGTGCTCGAGGAGGGCTATAGCGTAGATATCTTCCTTAGAACGGATGTCTTTCTTTTCGTTCTTAAAGGGCATTGTCTCTAGTGTCCATAGCCTCTCGACATGCTGCAGGAGTGTGGTGTCTCCTTCTGTCGCTCTGGAGTGGAGGCAGCTAGTGGCTGCTGTTCGGTTAAGAGACTTGGCGAGGGGGCCTTGTAATGTCCATCCTAGGCGGGTCTCGACTGCTGCAGGGCAACCTCTGGGTCCTGTATGGACCCGGTCTATCGGGACTATGAGGTCTGTATGGTCGGAGCCTATCAGCAGGGTCGGGGTGGCACCGTCTATGAGCGGGATAGGGAGTTGACGCAGGTGCACATATTTATCCATCAGCTTGGCGATGGGGTAGGTGTACTGCGAGAGTCCTATTTCTTGGCTGGTGAAAGCATTAGTAATCCTATACCGTCTCTCGGGCTGCCCGCTTGCTGCGATAGTGAAGGAGACATTCTCGCCCTTTATCGTCTTTAGATCTCTTCTTATTGTCCGAATCGTCATTTGGTTCTCGCTCCCCCGCAGCCCCAGCTGGGCCGCAGCGGACGCGAGGAGAAGGGTCTTCTCTGACCCGTCGTCAAGGACGGCGTAAGTGTCCATGACCTTATCTTGGTAACTCAGTGTTACGCGGACCACCTTTAAGAGCACCTGGGCGCCGCTGCTGCTAGCGGGGTCAATGTACATAACACTTGCCTTTGTGCTGCTGGATGGTGCAGGCTTTCTTTTGTTACTGTCGTGTAGGACATCTAGGTGGGCTCCGTCACACCGACTACACCTCTTCTTGAGGCGGCACTCGGCTGCCATGTGACAGCGCCTGTTGGACTTTATCCAGTGACTCACTTCTTCAGCGGTCATCTTCTTGAACAGGTCGCATTGTGACAACCAGTGTTCCTTCTCGCAGTACGGGCACACCATCTTCCACTTCTCTTTAATCGAGGGGGTACTGTGGTTCTTGCTGCTCGGTACTGATTCTGATTGGTGCATGACAGTCACCGATCTTCGGCCATCGTTTGCTCTCCTAGGTCCCTCTCTGGAGCTTGGTGTGCTCCGCACGAACGTATCCAGCCGTAGGCTGCTGACTTCTCTCGCCAGGAAGTCGGCTAGGTCTAGGAGGGATGGCTCGGGACCGTTAGGATCACGGTGGTCTCTTTGCCGCCTGAAGCGCTCCTGTCGGGCGGGCGGCAGCTTCTCTAAAATCCTCTCGACGTTCGAGTTTGCGTATAGTTCGTGCATACCCTTTTCTCGTTGTGCCCCCAGCATCCCTACCAGGGATTGTACTTTGATAGACAGGTCGTCTAGTGAGCGATTGTCTGTTGCTGGGGGTAGGCGGTCAATATGCCTTATCTCTTGTATTACGTAATCCCATATACGTCCATATCTTTGGTCTAGTGCTGCTAGAGCCGCTGTGTATGGGGTAGTAGAGGTGGCATAGGCCAGCGCTATGTTGTGCGCTCTGGGCACTTTCAGGTGCTTCAATAGGATTGCATACTTGTGGCGTTCATCAGCGACATCCACCATCATTGTCTCTAAGCACATCCGTAGCTCCGTGTACTGTGCTCGGTTCTCATGGGTGAAGTCTGGAAACGTCGGTGTGCCAATGTATGACGCCGTGGATGGCTGGCACATCGGTGAGCGTTGGAAGAGAGGCCTCCTGGGCGAGTCTCCTCTTACGCCTCTCGGTGGGCTGGTACCGGCAGGGTACCATGGCCCGCTGGTCCAGGTACTATTCCTCGGGACTGGTCGTGCGTCATGCTCACCCGTGAATCGAGTCGGGGGTCTGTAGCGCAGAGCCGCGGGGGTATAGCCTGGGCTGTACTGGACCTCCTGGTCCTGTGGAGTGATGTGCTGCTGTCGGGCTTGACTCTCCTCTTCTCCCTCTTCTTCCTCTGTCAGGTCTTCTAGATCCTGTAGTCGTCTATTTAGCCTCTCCGCGGTGTCTGCCGTTCCTTCCTTGTAGCTGGGTCTCACTTGGACCGGTCGGGGAAGGAGTTCGGAGGGGGGTGTAGGCTCTCTCTGGTGGTCGGGCTCAGGGTCGCTTAATCGGTTAGGGGAGGGTGCCCTTGACCCGTGTCTTGACGAGGCCCTGGAACCCCTTGTGGAGGGAGGGGGTGTTGCCCTGGTGATCAGCTGCTCCATTAGCTGCGCTTGTAGTCTGTCGCGCTCGGCTTGTAGTCTGTCGCGCTCGGCTTCGCGCTTGGTGAGATCTGCTTCTCTTTGGGCACCGGCAGCGGCACGCTGGGTGTCGGCCCGGTCTCTTGCCATATTCTCTTCCGTCTGAAGGCGTCTCAGCTCCAGACGTATGCGCTCTTCTTCGCTCCGTTGCTGCGCTTGGAGGCGTTCTCTTTCAATGGTAGAATGTTCGCGCTCGCTAAGCATCTGTGCTTGGAGTTGTTCGCGCTCGCTAAGCGTCTGTGCTTGGAGTC
Source organism: Notolepis coatsorum (assembly GCF_963971535.1). Classification (NCBI taxonomy): domain Eukaryota; kingdom Metazoa; phylum Chordata; class Actinopteri; order Aulopiformes; family Paralepididae; genus Notolepis; species Notolepis coatsorum. The sequence goes on from NC_140171.1 coordinate 67,179,046, forward strand.
GATCGCGCTCCGTAGAGGCTGCTAGGCTGGCGAAGAACGCCTGTGCCAGCATCCTCTCCGCCTCGCTGGGGGAAGACACTGGTTGAGGTGAGCCGCTCCTGGCAGTACCCGTTGGGGATGCGTTCCCCTGCGGGGAGTCCTGGAGCTCTATCTCCTCGGCGCTCTCCTCATCCTGTTCCATGCAGAGTTCCATCTCTGGAGGGTTGTCTTCCTCCCGGAGCTCTTGGGGGACTACTTCTTCGGTCTTCGCGGGGGGTAAAGTCGTGTCAGTTCCCTCCTGGTCCCCACCGTGAGCTTGGTCAGTTACATTAGAACCCACTAGGGCCTCTGTGGTCGGGGTATCCTGGTTGATAGGGTCGGACATAATTTTACTTTCTACTTTTACCGCGTTTACCGTTTGTAGAAGGCTAGGTAGTATACTGGCAGCGTAATCCTCTAAGTACTGAGGTGGCTGTCGTCTACGCTGCGGGCGTTCTACTTTAGGAGGACCGTTTCGTGGAGTGTTCATCATAGGCCATTTCAATATTAATACCACTATATTAATATTACACTAATTACCATCCGGCTCGAAGGACCAATTGTAACTGAGGGGTACAATTACCTGACTGTATTGATAAGTATGGTATCATTAAACCACTACCGCTTTATGTACTTTAACTACTGGCCATACAGTACACGATATCTAAATATGATGAACACTTTCCCACAATGAAATCGGGTCCACACAAAGGTAATAATCAAATATTTAATATATAGCAAAAGGTACATATAATAGTTACTATTACATTTATGATTTGAATGCACTTGTAAGGCAAATGAGTACTCGTAGGCAAATCAACACTGAATGTCCAATCTCTGGTTACGCAGGAAGCAAGTATACAACCTGGCTCTTAGGGAATTATAACGATGGCACACTTAATGATTATAGCTGGATATACTGTAGGGGTCCTCCCGGTTGTAAGCCGGTAGGGGGGGTAGGAGAGCCGTCGGCAGTATCCCGTCTGGTCAACGATGTCTAGGGAGACTTCAAGTACAGAAGACAGTGCAGTAGAATCTTGATCCACAGATGAATACACCTTGGCTCTCTTGTAGGCTGTAGCTGTAGCTGTAGGTCCACAATGAAGAAGAAGCGAGGCGACCTCAGTCTGGTCTGAGCGCCGTCTCACCTTGACTCCTTTCGGGGTAAATCCAACACTCACCGGTGTTGGCAATTATCCGCTCCACAAATCAAAGTACCAAAGCAAATATATATTCCATGCCGCATAGGGCTCAGCAGTCGTCGGGTAGGTAATCCAATGTACAGGTCCACTCGGTCCTCGCCTAGAACTCCTCGGATGAAAGCACCACGTGTGGTCTGCCCAACCTGGTTAAGACTCTAGATAACACGAGGAAGCGATGGGGATGCTGTTCACTTTAGAACTCTAACCGCACGATGCACCATACATAATAGACTATTATTACTTAATAGAAATACGGTGCCAAACTCTGACAATTCAGCTATTAATTCGCACGAGGTCTCAATGCTATTCTAAGGCCAAACAGGCCATACTACACCGCACGCGGTATCGTGGGGTGAGGCTTCACGTTCTGTTACTTAGTTGGGTAGAAGGGTAAAGGACTAAGGGTAAGAGGACTTCTACATTTACTTGCGCCATATTTATATGCACGGTGAACAAATAGTGCCACTCTCCTTTCGGTAGCCGTATTCCTGCGCAGAGCCGGGGCTAGTAGGGACATGTTTCGTCGGTACCATTGAACTTGGCTCCAAGGGGCTTGTCTCCTGGCGCCAGGTCCTTGTCCAATAAGAGAATGAACTATTATGGGCTATAGTAGACTAAAGGGATATTCCGTGTATATGTACAAGGAATATACAAGGGATATCAAACGATATACAAATACTATTCAATATATATCCATAAATAAATATATATATTCGGTTTAATCTGATCCTTCACAACAAGATACATACCCTTTTCTTCTCTGTGCATGCATTAGGCTTAGGGAACAGCCGCACCGTTAGCCTAGCTTAGCGTCATTCACTGGAAGTAGGTGTTTTTTTGCATCTGTGCCGGTGAATAACACCATGTTACAATTGTGCTGGAACCAAGCTCGCTCACTGAGCTCATTCAGCACCTTGTTGAGATCAAGTGTACAAAAAATCTAAGCAAATGAATAAAGGGAAGATGAGTAAACAGAAGGACTTGTAGATACAGTAATAAATTATAATCCATTTGAATTATGAATTCATATTTGACCTTGAACTTGACCTTGACCTTATTATGGCCAAATCATACATCTATGGATAGGGAAAAGGCTCCTCTTTCCAATGGCAGTGTTAAATCTAAATTTAGTCATTTCCTCACGGTTTTACGATAAAAGAGATATAATTAGCATTCGATAAATTCTTATTTTCGATGCGCCACTTTGCCGACCTCTAGCGGCTCGGGTGTGCATTTCTTTTAATACAATAATAGATAGAATTAAAGCCCTATTTGTTGCCTGTCAATTGCCCTTTCAGGTGACAAAATCCGTTCAGCGGTTCTCGAGTTACATGCCGATATGTGAGGCGTGCGCCAAAGTACACATTACCACCCCGACCTCCGGGGGCTCTAGCTCAGTCAATCATTTGGCGATCTCGAAGATCTTTGGACAGGGTTGTAGCCAATGAGTGTGGTTTTCCAATGATACCCCATGATATGATAATTGGGGATCTAATAAGGTCTGTATTGATCGATTTATGATAAAGAAAAGCAGGGTCCCCCAATTTGGGGACCTTACGGCTTAACAGGTTTTAATTAGATAACTTTTGATCCAGTCTAGTACTACTCCCCTGGTGCCATACTTTTCCAATTTGTTAATTAATATATCATGGTCGATTTTGTCAAATGCTTTTTTTAGATCAATAAATACTATTGTTTTTTGTCTATGGCATTTGTGATTTCCTCTATTGTTTCTATTATTGCCTTGATCTGTTTGCTCTGAACCCATATTGGCTATCAGAGAGTATCTAAGAAAGCATCTAACCTGTTAAAAAGTTTTTCGAGTACTTTGGAGAATTGTGGGAGTAAAGAGACAGGTCTATAGTTTGTGAAGTGGTGTTTGCTCCCAGTTTTATAAAGTGGTATGGCTTTAGCTGTTGTCATTTAATTTGGAAATGAATCAGTTTGAAATGATAAATTGCAGATGTATGTCAATGGTTTTGAAATCCCAGCAAGGACCTTTTTCACTAATGTCATATCAATGTCATCACAATCAGTGTCCTTTTTGTTCTTACATTTATTTACAATGTCCAATTTTTTTTTCATCCACTGCTTTAAAAAACATTGAACTAGGATTTCTCTCCAACAATCCCTACATTTTTTTACCAACTGTCCCAGGATCAGGATTTTTTTTGCAAGATCGGGACCAACACTCAATTTATGATAAAACAGCAGGGTCTGGTGCGGCTGGGTAGCGCAGTGGAGAATGCACTCGCCTACCACCGCAGAGACTCTGGGAACGAATCCAGCTGTCAGCGATACCTCCGGCTTGGTCAGTCGTCCCTACTAACACAATGGCAGTGTTAGCGGGTGGGAAGCCAACGGGGTATGTGTCCTGGTCGTTGTAAACTGCGGTTACTACTGGTCGGTCGGGGCGCCTGTTCAGCAGGGAGAGGATCGGGGGGAAATAGCGCGAACCTCCGCATGCGTTACATTCCCCCAGTGAGACTCCTCGCTGTCAGGTGAAAATAAGCAGCTGGCTGACTCCACATGTATCGGAGGAGGCATGTGGTACACCCTCCCTAGGCAGACAGTGGGGCAATGCGCGCAACGATCAGGAAGAGATTTGGCATAACGACTAAATTGGGATGGGAGCAAAATACAGAAAAAGTGAGAACAAAAAAAGTATATAAAAAAAAAAAAAAAGCAGGGTCCCCCAATTGGGGGGGGGGGGGGGGGGGGGGAATCCGAGCGGAATACATACACGCATACATTCATCCAAATAGAATATGACTGATATATTGAGGTCCGAGCCTTGAAATTTTGCCTCTATCTTATTTTTATACCAGCGCCCGTTTCCCTATGCTTTTTATTTTGTTGTTGTTGTTCTTAGCTCTATTCAATTAAAATCTTAAAAAAATTTCTTATGTGCCTCATGTTACGGTCCACAACCCTCTCTGCCACCGTCACACACCTCCGTGTCTGTCTCACCCTCTGTGTCTGTAACACTCACTGCACCCCTCTACGAGCGCGCGCCAATCGGCACAGGTGATAATCATCATCACGCTGATGGATGGAGACTCTGCACCTGCCTGCTAATCACCACACACCCTTCAAGATACCTGGATCTCCGTGCATTAGCGTCAGTCAGATCTTCGTTTAAGATGGCCTGGCAAGTATCTTTGACATTTCTTCTTGTGATAATGTTTTTTCGTCTTTTCTGTGTCAATCCTCTTCCCGTTGTGTTCCCGTGTATCCACCCTTCCCGTGATTTCTGACGCCTCATGTTATTGTGTTTTTGTCAGTGTGTTTTTCCTGTGAAGACTTATTTAGTTTTTCTCCCTCTGTGTCTTCACAGCTCCACTCCCTTGCTCTATACCGGTCACGGTCATCCGCCCGCCAGGTTCAAGACGCGCACACACACACCGCACTGGTGTTTTCCACTTTTTTCAACATATTATTAAATGCCCTTCAGGGTTGAACATTATCCTGTTTCCCGTGTTGTGCATTTGAGCCTACCTGTTACCAAGTCCTAACACCTCAGTTGCTATTGCATGTACATATATGTGTTTTATTACACACAGAGACCTGGAGGCAGACACCAAGACCATGAAGATGACCTGGAACCAACTGGAGAGAACAGCTCAAGACAGAGATGCTTGGAGATCACTTGTTGATGGCCTATGCCCCAGAAGGGGTAGCAGGCGTAAGTAAGTAAGTAATATGTATATACATACCAACTATTCGCCTGTTTTATTCTCCACCCATCGATCATCCATAGCAACACTACATTATCACCGACATCCAAGTTGGGGGATCCCCCTTTGAACTGCCCATCTAAAGTTTCTCTCCTCCACATTGCCTGTGGTGCTTTTTTCCTATTGCTAGGTTTTCCTTACCTTCATTTGGGAATGTCTGGGAGTGTTTCATATTTGGATTTTATGGTGGATTTTGTTCTTGATTTATTGTGATGTTTCTTCAAATAGATTTGATTTGATTTGACAGGTGTGCCGGCTTCTCATGCTACAAGAAAATAACAGGCTATTGAAATGACTAACTATGTGCAAAGGACCCTAGCATACCATATTATTAAATGTACCTGTTGACAGAGTCACCTGGGGAGCAAACAATAACTGGTCATGACAACGAGGTCCTCTTTAGCCTTAACTGGCGTGGTTTATTTTCTTATGCACATTTGCACGAGACCTACTCTCCTTGAGAGTTAGAGTGAAAGAGACAGATGGGGAGGGAACATTCCCTCTTATACCTGCTACATGACGTCAGCTACAATAGCTGCGTCTCCTTACGCCTATAGCGCCCTCTTACTGTGGAACAGTTAAAGTGCAGTTACATACAATCATATTAACACTTACACTTAACACTCCCACTTATGAATGACGTGTATACTGTACAACAAAAAAATACAGTTCAAAAGAACATGGCAGTCAATATTACATAACAGGCAATATTTTACACACCAAACATGACCCCTGCAAATCTTTCAATTTCAGTTTGGAGACAGGCTTGGTCATAGCGTCTGCAACCATGTCATATGTAGGACAGTAAACAAGTGTCATCCTTTCTTCCCTGATGACGGATCTAATGAAGTGATATTTTATATCCACATGTTTACACACAGGGTTTCTAGCCAGTGCAATGGTTCCCTGGTTGTCTTCATAAACAACAGTTTTCTTATATACATAGGTATCCATTCCTTCGAGCAGTTGTTCTAGATAAATACATTCCTGTATTGTCAAAGCTAGAGCCATATATTCGGCTTCACAAGTTGATAGTGCCACTGTGGGCTGTTTCTTTGTTTTCCATGAAACCAGTGAGCTGTCTGTACCCATACTCACACAATACCCTGTGGTACTTCTTCTGTCTGTGGCGTCTGCCGTCCAATCTGCATCACTATAGGCTTGAAGCCCTAAGCCCTTGCTGCTCTTTCTGAAACAAAGCTGTTTATCTGCTGTGCCTTTTAGATAACGAAAAACATGTTTTGCTGTAATCCAGTGCTCTTCTGTGGGATCAGCAAAATGCTGTGATAATTTACTCACTACAAAACATAGGTCAGGGCGAGTACATGTTGTCAAATAAATGAGGCTACCTACAGCTTCTCTGTACATTTTTACATCTGTCAATTTCTGAGCATCCTCTTGGTAGTCTAGCTTTTGATCACATGGTGTTTCCCTAGTTCTACATTCTTGCATGTCAAAACGATTCAGGATCTTTTCCACATATCTCTTCTGGGATATTTTTACACAACTGGCAAACTGTTCGAAGTCCATGCCTAGAAAATGTTTTAACCTACCTAGGTCTTTCATTTTGAATCTGGTGGAGAGCATACTTTTCACCTGCTCTAGGTTTCTTGTGTTGTCTGCTGCGATGATTAAATCATCCACCCAAATCACAATGATCACTTTTCCTGACTCTTTTGACTCCTTTGTGTAAACACAGGGGTCTACTGGGTTCGGTATGAAGTGATCTTCAATTTGACATGTATGAAGCATCTCGTTCCAATTTCGCCCAGACTGTTTCAGGCCGCAAATAGATTTTTCTAGCTTACACACTAGCTTCTCTCCTTTCTTCTCGTAACCTTCAGGTTGTTCCATATATATGTCTCTATCAATGGGTGCGTGCAGGTAGGCTGTCTTCACATCCATCTGGTGTAAAATCAAACTGTCTTCAGCTGCCTTCTGCATCACTACCCGTACACTGGTCAGATTGGCTGTAGGGGAGAATGTCTCACCGTAGTCTATTCCTTCCCTCTGACTGTAGCCTTTTGCTACAAACCTGGCCTTGTACTTGTCGTGGCCTTCAATACCCTCCTTGATTGAGTACACCCATTTGCCTCCCACTGTCTGTCTACCCTCTGGTAACTTTGTTAGAGTAAAAGTATGATTGTCCTCTAGGGACCTCATCTCCTCATCCATTGCTCTCTCCCATTTTCCTGACTCAGGGGATATCATGGCCTCTTTAAAGGTCTGAGGTACACCACTCACTACTCTGTAGCAGTAATCTATGCTGGTAAGTGTACTGTCATCCTCGTCACTTTCTCTTTGGGCATAGTCTTTCAGATACTTTGGGGGATTATGTTCCCGGGAGGAATATCTCCCACTGCATGAGGCACGTGACGTCACCCTAGGGTGCTTCCCGTCATCATCCTCTGGGGGTTGTTGACTGTCTGTCTGCATGTCTGTGCTCAGTACACTAGGCTGTGGTGTCTCTCTTTCCTCACACCCTACTCTGGAGTCCAGCTCTGGCTCCTGTGTCTGTCTCGTTCTCACATGTTGTCTTTGTGACAAACTTTACTAACCTGTGCTTTTGCACTTTCCCTTTACCGGGATAGTAGACTAGAAAAGCGGGGCTGCCCTTGTCATGCCCTACAAAGAGTCCTTTTTCACACCTGGACTCAAGCTTTCCTCTGTCCTGTTGGTAAGCATAACACACTGACCCAAACTTGTGCATCCTGGCTAGATCACACCTTTTTCCTGTCAGTGCTGTCTGCCCGTGTGCTTGTTAAAACACAGATTTCTGGTGTAAGCGGCTTCTTGTACCGCATAATGCCATAGACTCTTAGATAAGTTACCATCTATTAGCTTACACCTAGCCATTTCGAAAAGAGTGCGTCCTTCCCTCTCTGCTATCCCGTTCTGGTGCGGGGAGTAAGGACAGGACGTCTCGTGTCTGATCTTGTTCCTACTCAGCAGTGATTGGAACTCTCTATTTGTGAACTCTGTTCCGTTACCGGACCTTAAGCATTTTATGCTGCCATAAGGGGCTACATCTGCAAGGAATTTTTCTGTGGCCTGGAGTGTGTCACTCTTTGCTCTGAGAAAGTAAACAAACACTGCCCCTGTACACACATGCATCTGTGAAAGACTGTGTAGAAGCAAAAACCGACTTGGCGGATTTATATATTAGAATATTAGAACCATACACTGTTTAGACTAGTGTCTTATTTATGTTTGAACACTAGGGGGCTCACCACCTCAATTATAGCCCCACTTCTATAAGTAACCTTGGTGATCACTGGAATCTCATGCACCTGCAGAGGATTTACTTTCAAACCTGTCCCACTGTTGGAACTGACCATGGAGCAATTGACGACTGTTCTGATTTAACCCTTCATTCACTATCATTTACCTTTGGACAACAATAAACCCTGTAAACTGTACCAGCAGCAACTTTGGACATTCAATTCATTCAACATCTACAACTTTGGTACTGTGTAGAGAAATAATTGCGGGTGCATCGTGGACGACTGTCAGCACACCCAGGAATGACAGTCGGCCATTACAGACTGTACATATTTAAAGCCACCTATGGACTCATTATTTACTGGACCGGCTAGATCTGTGTTAACTAGCTCAAGTGGTGTCTTTACTTTTTCTGTGGGACCTCGGTTCCTTGTTTGAGTGAACTTTCCCTTTATACACACATCACATTCTGTTAGGTCTATGCTTTTCACCGTTAATGTGCATGCCTATTGTCACCGCCTGCAGCTTCAGTATATCCTCGTAATTACAATGACCCATGATCTCATGCCATGTCTGAATATCATGACTGACATTACACATATCATTTTCATTACATTCTGTTTGTAGATAATACATTCTCTTGTACACCTCAATGTTAAACCTCGTACCGTCAGGCTCTACAAGAACATATTTACCTTCATTGAAGAACACTTTGGCACCGTTTGCAGTAGCAGATTTTACAGAAAATAGTTCTTGTGGGAACGAGGGTATGTAGAGGGCGTTCTTCAGCGTCACTGTACACCGGCGCCCCTCACTGTCTATGAGGCATACCTGTGCGTCTCCTCTCCCCTGCGCCTACCCGAATGTGCGCTTCCCGTCTGCCAACTCCATGCTGTGTCTCTCCGGCTCGAAGGTGCTGTCAAAGTTCTTGAATCGGTTCCTGTCGTTGATAATGTGGGACGACGCACCTGTGTCCACGATCAGTCCCTTCCTTTGGACCTGCTGCTGCTGCGTTGACTGGCTGACATATGCTGTCTGCGCCCCGAAGGTGAAGTCCTCTCTTCCCGCTGCTCTCCGGGCATCGTCTCGACTCGCCTCACGTCCACCGTTGCCACCATCTTGCACGTGCGCGTACCAAGCGCTCTGTTCGCGCTTCTTTCTACACACTCTGTCCGCGTGTCCCGAAGTTCCACAGAAACTACACCCGACTGTTTTTGTGCATTTATCTTTTCGGTGACCCTTTTCTCCACATTGCCAACACGCCATCTCCGTCAGGGGTCCGGTCTTTCTCTTTGGCGCTGCCCGGGCCTTCATTACCCTTTCTCCCGCCTCTTCGGCGACCGGGTCTGAGTCTTCTGAGGCCTCGAAGTTCCGCAGCTTGGCCTTGAACTCCCCCAGCGACATGTCCGCTGAACTGTGTGTCACCAACAGTGTGAATGGTTTATACATCTCCGGTAGTCCCCTCATAACCATCGCCATCATTAGTCCATCGCTCGGTGCTTCTCCTGCACTCTTGAGCGCCGTGATGATCTGTTCCGCCCTGATGACGTATTCAGTCAGAGTCTCTGTGTTAGCTTTCTTCAGCGCAGTCAACGTTATATACAGGGATACAATCCGGGGCCTACCTCTGCCGATGTAGTGTTCTCTTAACACTATTAGACTCTCTCGGCCTTTGTCCTTTGTGTCCCGGAATATCAGCCCCAAGCTCGTGTTGTCTAGGAGTGGTGCTAGCTCGTAGTATGCGTCAGCATTCAGCTTTGTATCCAGGGCTTAGCCGGCCGCCGTTATTTCTCCCGTGAGGCCCGTCAAGATTGTCTTTTTCAGCCCCACTCCGTGCATACAGCATAACATTCACTCTTCCCAGAGCTCGTATTCCTCTGCCCTTCCGTTAAACGTGGGCCACTTGCTCCTTCCTCTTGTCGCCATCTTTTGATGGTAGCGTAGCTTAGCTGCCCGTTAGCTTAGCTTTAGCGTTACACGGTTCTCCCGCTGCTAAACTAGCCTATACTTTTCAGCTAACTAGCTATCGTTATTTTTGCTCTTCCGTGATCTGGGACCATAACCTGTTGACAGAGTCACCTGGGGAGCAAACAATAACTGGTCATGACAACGAGGTCCTCTTTAGTCTTAACTGGCGTGGTTTATTTTTGTATGCACATTTGCACCACGAGACCTACTCTCCTTGAGAGTTAGAGTGAAAGAGACAGAGGGGGAGGGAACATTCCCTCTTATACCTGCTACCTGACGTCAGCTACAATAGCTGCGTCTCCTTACGCCTATAGCGCCCTCTTACTGTGGAACAGTTAAAGTGCAGTTACATACAATCATATTAACACTTACACTTAACAGTACCATATTATGTGGATGTGAGAGCAATCATAACTTTCTAAAACAATGGAACAATACAACATGACTATCCCTGCAACAGTCTCATTTTGGACTTTGACCATGCCTGTCCCATCACCGTTGCCTCTGAACAGCCCTCCTTGCAGACTGCGGGAGGCCCCTGATGGGCCCTCATGACACCTGATCCCCATAGCACATGGGGCTGCTGCGGCTGTTGTTAGCAGGGGGCTTGGGTTGCTGTGTTTGCTGCTTGGAAAGGTAGTTGTGGAGTGGGGTTGCTGCCCTTGTGCTGCTTGGAGGGGTAGTTGGGCATCTGGGCTGCTGTGGCTGTTTGTTACATCCCAATGTATGTGCTTCCCCAGTGTGTGTCTTGTTCTCCATTTTGTTTCCTCCCTCCAGCCAGAACCCGTCCTCCACCATTGGTCCCTGCTATGCCTGCCCCTCCATTGGTGGACTACATAGCAGCACAGCACTGATTGGTGGATGGGTTTCAAGACTCCAAGACCCAATCAATATCCATCACCAACCACCCAATCCTGGATTACCACACCCTGTTAAAATAGGGATCATCCCTATGTTCCCCGGGTCGTATGTTCCCCGGGTCGTATGTTCCCCGATTGATTGATTAATTGATTGAACATTTTATAAATTTTTATTATTTTATTAATTATTAATGTCCGCCTTGTTTTGAACTGGTTAAGCTTAGGCCCTCTTTCGAAGTTGGTTAAGGTTAGAGTTTGGAATCAGGGCTGGTGGTCTAACATTTTCAATCAATCAATCAATCGGGGAACATAGGACCCGGGGAACATAGGACCCGGGGAACAGACATGCTCCCTTAAAATATGGCTGCTCACTTCAGTCATTCCTCTCTCTGGCATGAGGCTAGGCCTAGGCTGGTGATATTTTGTGACATTGAACTGTGGTTAAAATTGCATTTGTTTATTGGCCTTTGTATTAGTGAAAGTGCCTTTGTGTGTGTGTGGCCACAGAGAGAGCATTGTTAGCTATATATTGTTGTGTTATATGTTTGCCATTCTTGTATGTATCATTAATGTGTTTTTTCCTCTTTTTCAGGAAGCACAGATGGGGTGAGCTGCCATTTCCTTTGGACATTGTTTTTTCCTGTTTTTGTTAGGTAAGGGTAGTTTAGGTAATGTAAATTATTTTAGATTAGGTTGGTTTATTTGGAGAATAGTGGTGTTTGTTTGTTGTTTTGGCCTTGGCTCACCCTTGAGCTACATGCCTTTGCATTTATCAATACATATCATTGTGTTTACAAACCTGGTCCATCATTTATTTCAACCAACAGTTATGTTACAGCCCTTTACCCTTAGACCCACAGGGTTGGCTGCCAGTCCACTGTTGTGGCTGATGGTTGTTCAACACAGCAGGAGACGATATTTCCAATTTTAACAAGTAGGTAATTTATTTAGGAAAAGAAGTTTTAACAGCAAAAGCTATGGCTCAGTAGACGGTCACCACAGTTGAAGGAAAACACTCTGACTCCCCAACCCCCCGTTCCCCCAGATAATACCTTCCCAGCCCTGCCCCGACATGACAGATATGATGACGTAACATATTATATCAGATATGACATGACGTACATTAAGATGACACATAGATTTAACATAGAAGAGAGAATAAAAACAGAAGATAAGTCTAAAGGTTTATCGTCCTGAGACAAAGCTGGAGTCTGGAGTCAAGATTAGTGAAAGAGAAAATGAGTGTGTGTGTGTGAGTGTGAAAGAGTATATGTGTGTGTGTGAATGTGAAAATGAGTGTGTGTGTGTGTGTGAATGTGAAAGAGTATATGTGTGTGTGTGAAAGAGAGAGTTCAGATTAGTGAGGTTTGTGTGTGTATGAAAGAGATAGAGATGAGATGTGTGCGTGTATATGTGTATGTATGAAAGAGAGAAAAGAACAAGATATGAAAGCGATATGATGTACGAGATTACAAGCACACAACGTGCCGTACTGAAATGTCCATCTGTCCAAGTTGTTTTAAGAACGTCAGCCAGACCGTCTTTCAGCACTGCTTAGTTGACCCATATTAAACTAGTTCACCTCATATACACATTTTCCCCAACACCACACTGCTAGTGTTACTGTTAGCTGCTGTCTAGTGTTAGCTGCTGCTGTCTGGTTTTAGCTTTTACCTCTCTGTGCCCCTTCCCTGTGCCGGAGGGTCGCACATTGGATGCCACTGTGACAGACCTCCTGCCACAGAGCCACATTAAGTTGCCTTTTTCCATGGCTCTCCGACATGAAGACACATAAAGCAATGCTTGTAGTAGTGAAGTCAGTTACTGGAAGAAAATCACTGGTACCAAAAGTCTTGACGAGTGGTATCACTGGGGATGTAGCATTTCCCCAAGCTGGACTTTAATTCAGACAAAATGAACTCCTTGAGACTGATGGCTATGATGCGGTATGCCAACCATTTATTGACAGTTTCATCATTTGACACCGTAAGAGCTGAAAGTGGAAGCAGACATACAGTCATTCGTTTGTTCAAACAACGTTTCCAGTGAAAAGTATAGCACGGGCTAGCATCTTAGCTAGTTTAGCTCAATACACAAATATGAAGATTGCCAAATATAAACAAATAACACAATCCATAAATAAACACGTACCTCTTCGCCTTCCAGCTAGGTGCTAAACAAGGTAAGAAGGGGGGGGGGGGGGGGGGTTTCCTTCACGAACTGTTATTATTAATGAGATATCCTTTATTTACATCTCCTCTCTCCCGTCATATATATCAAGCATATTTCTGTGGAGTAGCGTTAAACCGGACGTCGTTGTTACCCAAGGTAGACACAGCGCGAGCGGGACCACCAGTAGCTTCAAAAATAAAAGACAGCATTTCAAAATAAAAGACAGCAAAAAACAATTCCACGTAAAATCAAGTCTAACGTTATAAACAGAGGAATTTGGTTCTTTACACTCCCATCAAATCATTGTTGTTTCAAATATTGTAGGAAACCATGCATAAGCAAACAATGATTTCTCAATAAACCATAAGCAATAACCAAAAGTTATGGTATTAAAGTTTTGTCAAACACTTCAAACAAATCAAATCAAATACATCCTTAAGAGATGCAAGGGTTGTCTTACTTAGTAAACATCTTAGTCACTTATCTAGTAATAAGACCAGCTTCTGAACTGGTCTTTCAAGAACTGACTGTTTAGTGAGACGTTCACCCTTCTTTCCCAGTTTCCTGTCACCTAGACATATTGTCACTCTCCTAACCAGACCATCTCTATCCACTATAGATTTAGGAACTCTACCTAATCTCCATTTATTTCTCGGCAGATCATCATCTTTCATCATTACTATGTTACCTATCTGGAGGTTTCTCTTTGGCGTGTGCCAGCATTGCCTGATGGCGATAGTAGGTAACTTGGGGAGATAGATCCACACGCTCTGGAGGGAGATCGGCCATTCTTTGTTCTTCTGTGTCTCTCCTGAGCCTTCTGCAGGTCACACATCGACGGATCCAGTAGCCCTTTGATCTGATCTCGTTTATGGTTATTCCTTTACCGTGATGTTTGGCCTTTTCATGGCAGTGTGTGATGATCATCTTCGTGATGTGATGTTCCTTCGGAATGATCGCAGGGTGTTTGACTGCATGGGGACGATTGGAGTCACAGAGCCTTCCTCCCACCTTGATTACACCATCCTTGATTGCAGGGTGTTTGACTGCATGGGGGAGATTGGAGTCACAGAGCCTTCCTCCCACCTTGATTACACCATCCTTGATTGCAGGGGGTTTGACTGCATCTGGGAGATTGGAGTCACAGAGCCTTTCTCCCACCTTGACCACACCATCCTTGTCTGGAAAGGGTTTGAGGCGATGCAACTTGTTCTTGAGTGGCAGCCGAGAGCCTGTCTTCAGTAACTTCAGTTCCTCTGGATATGTTTGTCTCTGAAGGTCTTTGATTCTTAGGCCCTCCACGTCCTCTCGTTCCATTACTGTGGAGAGACCATTTGACTTCTCTTTGTTGATGCCGTTCTTTAGTTTGTCTAGGAACAGGATGTCATCCTGGGAGACTGTTTTTCCATCCTCCTTGGCATCCTTGAAGTCGGACTCCAGAACGCGAATGGAATCTGCAGGGGTGACTGGTGGGAGCTCCTTGACCGCGATCCGGAAGCATTCGCTCGTCTGGCTTGGAGTGTCACGGCGCGGTGAAGAGCACCCCACAATGCTCCATCCTAAATCGGTCCGAACTGCATAAGGTTCATCATTTCCTCCTGATATTACTTGTCTTGGTGCCATGGCCCTTGAACAGTCATATCCTATCAAGAGACCAACCTCACAATCCTGTAGCTGTGGAATCTCGTCTACGACTGTGGAGAGATGATTCCATTTCTTGGCCGTTTCCTTTGTTGGAATGTGGGTGCGGTTCACCGGTATGCAATCCTTGGCATAGGCAGGAGGAAGATCGATGTGCAGGGAGGAGCTATAACCTCGTACACGAAGCCCTGAGACTCTTTGGGTTTTGACTATTGTGTCTCGTCCTATCATGGTAGTTAACTTCAGTTTAACTGGACATGAGTCTGCCTTTAGAGCGTTACTGACTTCCTGGTCGACGAAAGTGGTGTCACTTTGTGTGTCCAACAGGGCGTAGACCAGTTTTTCCGTTCCTGGCGTGTTCCTTGAGGACACCCACACAGGCACAATCATTGACGTGTTGGTGGCTTGTCCTGCTCCAGCAGTAGTGACTGCCAGTGATGTTGCGGCAGCCTCTGTTTGAACAGCTTTGCTTTGGGAAATGTTTTCCCATGGTGCAGGCCTTTCCTTTCTCACATAGCTGTCATCATGAAGACAAGTGGGATGGTTACCTTCGCAGGTGTCGCAGGAATGTCGATGACGGCAGTCCTTGGCACTATGACCGAATTTCGTGCAGCCATAGCAGAGCTTATTCTCCTTCACAAATTCCCGTCGTTCCGCCAAGGTCTCTGCGATGAACTTGGGACATCCATGTAGACTGTGTTGATTGTCCTGACAGAACACACAAGGGGGCTTTACGTTTCCCTTGGCTGGTCTTTGCCTGTCACTGTCGGCCTCAGTTTGAGTGCTAAGAACACACGCTTTGTTCCTGTTGGGGTCCCTGTTTCATTTTTCTGTGCTGGACTCAAGGGTGCGGAAAGCATGGAATGAGGTGATCGGATTGCAAGCAATTTCTGCTTCCGTCTCCACAAATGTGGCGAAGTCCTTGAAGCTGGGGAACTCTTGAGTCCTGTTCAGGGCTTCGGTAGTCTTTCTGTTCCAGCTTGACATTGCCCAGTCTGGCATCTTTTGGATTAGCCTTCTATTCTCTTCACAGTCATTCAATATTTCGAGACTCTTCACATGCCTCATTGCGTCTTGACAGGCGTTTAAGAAGTCTGAAAAGTCTCTTAGTCCCTCTGCATCCTTTGGTTGTATTCTTGGCCAATCTGCGAGCCTGTCTCTAAAGGCTCTCTGTACAACGAAGGCCTGGCCATATCTGTGGTTTAGTTTGTCCCACGCGTCCTTGTAGGCTTCGCTGTCATTTCTATAGAAGGTTCCTTCCAGGGTTTTACGAGCAGGGCCCCCTACATACTTCCTCAAATAATAAAGTTTATCTGCAGATGAGACGGCTCTTGTGTCAATGAGTGACATAAATGAGGCTTTCCACTCAAGGAACTGGATAGGATCGCCATTAAATACAGATAGCTCTGGAACTGGAAGTCTATTTAGAGCTATGCTATCTTGGAAGGCCTTGGCTAGGGATGATACATTTACATCAGTCGACAAGGTTGTGACGTTGGGGGGTTGTCTGCTTGCCGCCGAGGAGGCATCGTGAATTCCTTCGGGACTATTTGAGTGTACGCTGCCTTCCTGTGTGTAAACTTGCAGCCTGGCACGGGCTGTCTTCACGTCCTTCTCTGCCTGGAGGCGTACAAGCTCGCGCTTTTCAACTGCAAGCTGCTTTCTTTGTTGCCCCTCTAAATCTTCTATTTTCTCTGTTTGCTTTCTTTCTTCCTGCAACCCTTCATACTCCACCTCCTTAGCGGCAAGATCTGCCGCAGCGTCCACCAGTTTGACTGTCAAGGTGGCGCTGTCATGAGTGATGGCTGATTTGTGACTCACTCTCGAGACAGTGGATCCATAGATGGACCGAGCATAGCTGCCTTTAAGCAGTTCTTTGAGACGACATCGTACTTGTTCTCCATCGAATTCTTCGTCAATGTCAAAAATCCTATCATAGACGACTTTCTTAATCTCTGTTGTAACTGCCTCACATGTATCGATACAGCTTCTCAGTTCAACTGATGGTGTGTTGTGACCTCGTATCTCAAGGTAGGCGCTCAACACTGCCTCTTTCTCTTCCTCCAGAGCTTCGGACATTAATGCCAATTCCTTTGCATTAAGTTCCGACTTGAGCTGGTTTCTTGACTCACAGACTCCAGTTTTCCACCTCTCATACGCTGAGGTGAGTTTTCTTTCCTTCCTCCGTGCCTCTTCTTGTTGCCTTTCAAGCAATTTAGGGGTTGGATATCTTATTCGGTCTGAGCGTCGGAGGTGTTCCTCGCAGTCCTCCTGACCTTGACCTTTGAGGCTATTTAGGATTTCTTTTTTGTTTAGAATTTCCTTCTCTATACGTTCCCTCTCAGTAGTATCTAGCGTTTGTTTGAGAGCCACTTCGAGCTTACTCATTTTAAACTGTAAGCTATCTATTTGAGTTTCCAGCTCTAATGGTGGAGAATGGTGCTCAGTCTCTGCTTGCTTAATTTTTAAATATGCAAAATTAAATCTGATCTGAATAATAAACCGTAGTTTTACTATTATAAAATATCAGATAATCCTTACTATTTCTACTGCACCAAGAATCCTGATTATTTATACTACTCAGAGAGGACCAAAACCTAACACTGAATAATGTGCTGAATGATGAATATTATAAATGTTTCTTTTCATTCCAGTGAATACCCAGTTATGTTACCATTTAGACTGCACATAGTTATCCATAGAGGCATTTTACAGTCGAGTTGATTAGGTAACTAACAGTAGTTATAATCACAGTGCAAATAACGAGGTTTCTATATAAATACCTTTAGTGTGGAGGGTACCTTAGAATTCTGCATTAAATTATAATCAGTGCAAAAAAACAAGGTTTCTTAATTGTTGACGTCGATTTCTTCTTCAAACTGTCAATGTGAGCATCAATTGTTCTTATTGAAGATGAATTGTTCCTTTTTAATGAGGTAATTGTTCCTTTTCCTTTGTCTGACCGTCGCATCAAACCTTTAGCCAGCTGTCACTGACGTGTAGTCTTTTTTGTCTACAAGACCCATGGAATGGCGCCGAGTTGCTTGACGAATTGTCCGTTGTCCGTTGTCAGCAACTCAGCCCCCGTGGTTTCGTCGTCGTAGACCAGGCGTCCTCGGTGCAGCGTCGGGCGGCAGGGATGATGAGGGGCCAGAGCTCTTACTGTAGCATTTCCCCAAGCTGGACTTTAATTCAGACAAAATGAACTCCTTGAGACTGATGGCTATGATGCGGTATGCCAACCATTTATTGACAGTTTCATCATTTGACACCGTAAGAGCTGAAAGTGGAAGCAGACATACAGTCATTCGTTTGTTCAAACAACGTTTCCAGTGAAAAGTATAGCACGGGCTAGCATCTTAGCTAGTTTAGCTCAATACACAAATATGAAGATTGCCAAATATAAACAAATAACACAATCCATAAATAAACACGTACCTCTTCGCCTTCCAGCTAGGTGCTAAACAAGGTAAGAAGGGGGGGGGGGTTTCCTTCACGAACTGTTATTATTAATGAGATATCCTTTATTTACATCTCCTCTCTCCCGTCATATATATCAAGCATATTTCTGTGGAGTAGCGTTAAACCGGAAGTCGTTGTTACCCAAGGTAGACACAGCGCGAGCGGGACCACCAGTAGCTTCAAAAATAAAAGACAGCATTTCAAAATAAAAGACAGCAAAAAACAATTCCACGTAAAATCAAGTCTAACGTTATAAACAGAGGATTTTGGTTATTTACAGGGGACTGTAATCAAACCATCCTATAGCATGCGTAGGCTGGTATTAACCTGTCAATTACCTTGACTCAGAACAAGTGCTCTTAACCAAACCGCTCATGCCACAGGCTACTGATGATTAGGCTGCTGAAATTACTAACTAATATAACATATTGTGAAAGTGTGAGAGCAACCGACTTTCTAAAACAATTGAACAATACAACATGATGTTTCAGCCATCTTCACCAGAAAATCTGAAAATGGGCAGGATAGATTAGATTCAAATGTATTATTATGTCATTATACAGCACAAGTACAGTGAAACAAAAAAGTTTGGCATCCAACCAGAGTGCAAATGTAGCAGTAAAGTGTAGCAGTACAGTACAGTACAATACATTGTTGGAAAGTTGAATTTGCCGCCTTTCAATCGTCACCACACTCAACCTATTGCGTGATTCCATTCTCGAGTTACAAGACAAAACATCCGTAGAGCGTCATTTGACAAGCCGTTCGGACGAGTGACCACGTCCAGTTGTGCACTTCCTGAACTGACCAGTCACCGCTGATGGCGAAAATGATTGACCACCGTTGTAGCCAAGGAGCGTCTGCTCCGAAAGTGATCCCAGACAGGCGTTCAGAGTGGGGGAAGGTGACACAAGAAGACGAAGAAGTCCATCGTTTTGACGAGAGCCTCTGAATGAATGGGAGCAGATGGCCATTTTGGATAATCATGCTGAATTTTTACTGGTACACATGTAGTATAATTATCTGACTAATTATACTTGGGTGTATAAATCAAAGATGAAGTTCCGTTTTTGGAATATAAGATAATAGACCTTTGAGTTGCATTTCCAAGTAAATTTGGCCAGAGGAATATTACAGGTGACAGGCTCGTTGGGGGTAGTTGAAGCATCAAATTTGCATACAGACCTGCTGACCCCTTAAAGAACAATAGTATGAAGATGTAGCTGGGGGTCACAGTATGCCAAGAGCCTGGTCACCTAGCAACTGGCTTGAGAAAACAGTAGGCTATTGAATCTCTTGATTAAAGCTCACACATACCAGAGCTTCAAAGACTTTGGAACAAAGAAACCGGTTTGATCATGTCAAATTTGAAGCTTCCTAGCAGGATGTGAAGTTAATGTATTCTGTGGCTCCTAGGCACAAGGTATGGCTGTTTTGTGACATTCAAAAATAACATAAGTTTGAGGTCCTGATTACATAAAGTATTTTTTTTATTTTTATTATTATCTTTCCCCCCTCCTTTTTCAGATTTTTCTCCCATCCCACTGTTAGTCGTTATGCCAATTCCCAACCCCCTTCCTGGTTGTTGCGCACCCCCCCCCCTACTGTTGGTCCGAGAGGCCGGAGACTGTCACATGCTTTCCTCCGACGCATGTGCAGCCAGCCGGCAGCCAGCCTGGCAGCGCAGATTCTCACTGGGAGAGTGTAACGTGTGGAAGGTCGCACTACCTCTCTCCAGATCCTACCCTCGCTGTGCAGGCGCCCCGACCGAACTGTAGGGGTCGCTGTCCACAACGCCCAGGACCCACCCACGGCTTCCCTCCCCCTAACTCAGCCAAACGAGTTAGTATAGCGATCAGCCCAAGCCAAGGCAATGCTGGCTCTCCGGGAGTCGAGACATATAAAGTCTTTTTAAAGAAGTAACTTACAGCAGTACATCTTCAAAGTATTATGTGTTATAAAGTAAATCTGGTTTAGAAACGGGTATATAAGAAAGATCAAGTGATTTTACTGAGATGGAAAAATGGTTTAAAATGTATTTTTATGGATATAGTTTTTGTAGATAACTAGGAAACCACTGTTTGAAAGTAAACCTGTTTTTGAGAATGACCTAGAGTGAATTGAATAAATCAGAACAAAGGACTTTAACAAACTTGGGTAAAAATATGAGTAAAAGGTTTTTAATCACACTGGGATGTTCTGTAGAACTAGACCGAGAATAATATTTGTATATTGTAGGAAACTAAAGATAAATTCAAGTGGATTTGGACATAAATTACAAAATGTGGTTTAATGGAGACGTCGGCTAAAGGGGGAGGTTCAATGGCTATTGTTTGTTTGAATCTACCAAAGGCTTGACGCTGATTGGGTCGGCGGGATAAGGTCGCTTTGAAATGACATCATTAAGCCGGCGCATTATTTCATTATAAATATGGTTGTGGGGAAGAGAAAGGCGAAAAAAGACAAGACTGGACACCTCGTCAATTAAGGACGAATCATATTCACGCTGCCATAGAAGTGATCACGTTAGACTTTGGTTGATAAGATCAGCGGACATTTTTGTTAGACTAAGTTTGGATGCCGTTCAGAATTTGAACTGTTGTAAACAAATTTTTTTTTGAGATACATCAAGTGTTTTTAAGAGCAACTATTGATTGATTTAGTCAAGAAGAATTTGAGCGAAAGTTTGGACATCCATTCTTAACAAGAATCCTACATCTGGTTTGACAACAACGTGAGTACAGAGTATCAGAAGAAGATACGTTACACACATTACAAAAACCTTTGTAAAACATTAATCTTCCGTGGGACATTTATAAACTTTGGACCTGTACTACATAAGACTTCAGGCTATGGAATCATTGTTTTCCAGCTCCTACCTCTCAGCAGGAACTTAAGAACAGGCATCTGGCAACCAGTAAAAATAAATGTGAGTACACAAAACTTTTACTTCAGTGTGTTCAATCCTCTGTTACTCTATGTTATTAGCACTCAAAGTGATTTTATTTATTGTGTAAGAAACCCCAGAATGTTACCTTTCAAAAGAGACCAGACTCATGCATGTGCTATAAGTATAAAGTATAATAAATTGTGAATTACTTTGGGTATGCAATCGTCAAAAAATGATCTAGCCCCATTTTTGCCCGATCCTTAAGAGGTTAACCACATATTCATCTGGCAAAAATGGGGCTAGTTTTGCACAACATGCCTGACGATTGCATACCCAAAGTAATCTTCTCACTAACTCTTATGCTAAACCCCAAAGCACCCACTCCAACTCCAACTGTCTCATTCATCACTACCAATCATAACCTATTGT
Organism: Notolepis coatsorum; assembly: GCF_963971535.1. Taxonomy (NCBI): domain Eukaryota; kingdom Metazoa; phylum Chordata; class Actinopteri; order Aulopiformes; family Paralepididae; genus Notolepis; species Notolepis coatsorum. The sequence continues at coordinate 67,200,647 of NC_140171.1, forward strand.
TAGCATTCTCCAAAAACATTACTACTGCCAAAGTCTCTTTCTTTCACCATAAGATCGAGGCCTTGGCTAAGAACCTCCACAAACTATACGCCACCATGTTCTGCTTCCTCACCCCCCTTCCTCTCTCTCTGGGGAAAACTTTGCCATATTCCTTGAGAAAAAGGTAGAGAATACTGTATCCGCAGCTGCTTCTCCCAACCCCCACCCAAATGCTGAATCTTTCTCTCCCATTACAGACACTGAAATGTTGACACTGGTAATGTCGAACCGTCCCATTACATGCCAACTGGACCCGATACCCTTCCCATTCCTCCAGACCATGGCACCAGACATCCTCCGATTCCTAACTGCAATCATCAACTCCTCTATCAACTCTGGGTGGTTCCCACCTCCCTAAAACAAGCTAGAGTCACACCGCTCATCAAAACACAACCCTGAACCCCACCGTCATAGATAACTATCGCCCTGTCTCTCTTCTCTCCTTACTCTCTAAATCACTTGAACATGCTGTATCCAACCAGCTCACTGATTATCTATTACAGAACGATCTCCTAAACCATAATTAGTCAGGCTTCAGGACTGGTCATAGCAGTCACAGAGGCTCTTCACTCAGCAAGAGTGAAAGGCCTTCAAGATTCAAGAGGTTTAATCGTCACATACATACACAAGACATATAGTGAAATTAAGGTGGCCTCTCCTGTGTTCTAATTCTCCTGGACTTGTCAGCAGCCTTCGACACAGTCAACCACCAGATCCTCCTTGCATCCCTCACAGGAATGGGAGTTATATGCTCTGTGCTGGTATGGCTGTCATCCTACCTTGATAACCGATCCTACCAGGTATCATGGAGAGGTACCCTGTTGGCCCCCCACCCCTATAGACGGATGTCCTCCCGTTCCTTGGACCCCTCCTCTTCTTTCTCTACACCAAATCTCATTGCTATGCCGATGACACTCAACTCTTCCTCCCCTGTCCTTCCTCAGATATCCAAGTCTCTGAGTGGATCTCAGCCTGCCTGTCTGACATTTCTGCCTGGATGACGACTACCACCTCAAACTGAACCTAAATAAAACAGTTACTTCACCTGCCGGCCAAATCCTCCCCGCTGATCGACCTTCCGATCACAGTGGAGAATGTAGCCGTGGCTTCATCCCTGACCGCCAAGAAACTAGGTGTAGTCCTTGATGACTGGCTGAACTCGAAGGCGCTAAAAACAAAATTACAAACATCACAAAACAAACTGGTCAGACTACTGCTTGACCTTACTCCTAGAACCCACCTCACCCCTGCCCACTTTGACAACCTAGGATGGCTTAGAGTAGACGATAGAGTACAGCAACTTGCAATGGGCCTGGTCTACAAGATACACTACACGACTAAGGTACCCATGTACATGTCAAATTACTTCCCAAAGGTCAGTGAATACCACGACCACAACACCAGAGGGAGCTCCACAAATCATGTGAAACCCAGATTCGGCTCAAACAAGGGACAAAACACGTTTCGCAATTATGCCACATCAATGTGGAACGCCCTACCCACAGCTGTAAAGGAATGTGAATCACTACCCACATTCAAAACCACTCTCAAAGAGCACCTGCGGGAGACTGCAATTCGAAACTGGCCCCTGTAAATGTCCTAACCCAACACGCTCCAATGTACAGTAAATGTCCTAACCGCGTCTATTCGAATCCTAACGCTAATTTGCTGCCGCGTTCGCGTTTTGCTAATCTGATTGGCCACTGCCGTTTCTGGTGCGATCTGATTGGCCACTGACGTTTCTGGTCATGTGACATGTGCGCCCAATCGCGTGACATGCCCATTTCCGCCTCGACCAGCAGCAAACTACCTAACACCTAGTTTATCACTGGTTAAGCTTAGGCGACGCTTTCGAAGTTGGTTAAGGTTAGAGTTTGGATAAAGTAATTACAGAACGAGAACTAGAAGAGGCAATCAGTAGAGCAAAGAGTAGCAAATCTCCGGGTAGTGACGGATTCCCATCGGAATTCTACAAAACATTTAGAAAATAACTGGCACCCATGTTAGGAGCAGCATTTAGACACACGATGAAAAAAGGCAAAATGCCACCTTCATGGAAAGAAGCTATAATTACCACGATACCAAAAGAAGGGAAGGATAAGGAGCTATGTAGTAGTTTCAGACCTGTGTCCATACTCAACGTGGATTACAAGATGTATACATCAATAATATCCAAAAGATTCGAGACATTTATGCCAGACATCATAGACGAAGACCAGACCGGATTCATTAAAGGGAGACAGACGCAGGACAACATAAGAAAAACATTACACATAGTAGAGGAGATACAGAAGCAAGGTGGGAGTGCAGTACTGATTAGCCTAGATGCAGAAAAGGCATTAGACAGTGTGGGATGGGTATTTCTATACAAGGTATTAGAGAATCACGCCGTCATCCCCAGTCCCAGGAGGGGGGTAGGTACGCGTGTCGATCCAAAACATTATAGAGGGCGCCACCCAGACGGTCCCTTTCGTACCGCGCCCGGTGGCCCACCCCAAGGGCGTGAGACCCCTCTACCAATGCTTTGATCTATTCTGTTAACATCCCCCAGATATGAACGAGAATTCGTCGAGACAAGCCTAGTACACTGGCGCTCGGAAGAGACAAACTCCATCCCAGTTGCCCCATAAAAACGCTGTTTCAATGATGAGCAACCAAGGCGCGCAAGCCCATGCGTGGTTCCTATCGGAAGCACCCAGGGCCAGCACTATGTACACGTCGAGACCCAAAACATATCAATGGACATTCTAACAAGAACCCAGATACCGTTCCTCCAAGCCGCCTGGGAGAACGACAAGAAGCCGCTTTTTTCACAGAAAAAAATACGGACATGGGTCCCATACGACGCGGCTGAGGAAAAACAACACCCCGTCAACCATGCTCCATAAAAGAGGGGACAGGGAGCGACCCACCTTCAAAAACACTCTCAAAAAACACCTACGGGAGACTGCAATTCGAAACTGGCCCCTACAAATGTCCTAACCCAGTTGTACAGTAAATGACCAAGTATGGCTTTGTCAGTATTCCAATGTACAGTGTACAGTGTCCCCCACCCCCGCCTACCCAACCCCCCCCCCCCCACCTCCAATGTACAGCCACCCACACACCCACCCAACCCCACCCCACCTACCCAACCTCCTCCAATGTACAGTTTCTACGTCAAATGTATATACACTCTTTTTCTGGACACTTTTTGTATCACAAACAGTACTGTATTTGCAAATCTGGTATGTCATAAATGTATAGATGTAGCAGTACTGTCTATTTGTATGTTGTGTATGTCATATTATGATGAATTGAAAATGGGGGACCCTGATGTAAACAAGACGAAAGTCTTTCTCTGGTCTGCATCCTCTTAACAATTGTATGTATTGAGCTGTACTGTACTGTACCCATTCTGCAATCTGTTAATAAACTTTTCAATCAATCAATCAATCAAACCCTATGCCGGGGGAAACCCATGACTCAACAGACCATTACAGGCTAGGAGTCAGGGAACTCCCTAAACAATACCCTGTCAACCTGCTCCATAAAGGAGGGGACGGGGAACCCCCAGAGAGACTTCCCACGTGAGCAATAAATTGAAAAGACATATTGCAACATTGAGCTATGTAACAATTGGACTAGGACTCTCCGAGGAGGAGGCTCTGAAACTCTGAGGAGGCTCCCTCACTGAGAGGGAGGCTCTGAACTCACAGAGGAGGCTCTGAAACTCCCTGAGGAGGAGGCTCTGAAACTCCCTGAGGAGGAGGCTCTGACCCAATATACACACTACTAGTAGGGAGCAGAGCAGAAGAACAAATCGTCTCTACTGCGTTGCATCACCCACCAAGCTCAATACACATACAACAGAGCAGAACTTCTTTTTAAGTTCTACTCACCTTGACAATCTGAGGAGGAGGCTCTGAAACTCTGAGGAGGCTCCCTCACTGAGAGGGAGGGTCTGAACTCACAGGAGGCTCTGAAACTCCCTGAGGAGGAGGCTCTGAAACTCCCTGTAACAGAGGTCCACAACATGGAGCCTGAATAACTCACGGAAGTCTAACCAATAGAAACGCGCCCAGTGACGTACTCTATGGCGGGGGGAATTCTGTGGCCCACCGCACAATATGGCGTGGGACCAGGAAACTCCCTTTCCCCCCCCCCTCCCTACCCTGTGACGCGCTGATCCAGCAACGTGACAGGAAGCCCGAAGGACAGGAGGTTTTGACCCCTGATCAATCAGAAAAAAGGGGAGGAAGGTTTGACCAGTTCACCCCCTCATGACCCCTCACCCCTGATATGATGCAATGACAAAGCAGAGCCATGACACCAGTCATAGCGTGCTACATGAAGCATTAACAGCTTCACATAGACTCATGTGCGAACCTGCCATCTGAATTTTTCAAAGGAAGAAAAACACAGACCAAGAGAGGGCCCCTTTAAGGGCCCCGGTACAAGAGCTTACACATGTGACTTAGGCCAACACCTAACCCAGTTGTGGATCTTAACGACACACACAACCCTCCATCACAACAAAAAAGGCAAAAGTACACTCTCACTACCGTAAGAGGAACGCCGTTTTTCATAACGAGAGAAGACACAAGTCCTCGATTAAGTACTGGCCACAGGCCTTGCTAAGTCCACATGACTTAGCGACCAAACAATCTTTTCTAGAAAAAAAATTGCTTCTCTAAGCAGGAGCACAACCCCAGCAGAAGCTGAGGGGTTACACCGTATCCCCACAAACATAGTGAAACAACATATTGTAAACAAAATCATGTTTGAGGGGAGGGGGGGGGGGGCCCAGGGGAAAACCGGGGGGACCACCCCTCACCACCTTACCCCTGAAAGGACTCGGTTAAACAGGTACAGCCCTGTTAATATGTGAACACGCCACCTGTTTATTGTCATCACAAGCTGTGATGACAATAAGAAGTGAACTGGCGCTGCACTGATGGCTGCCTTTCTGATCGCTCCGTCGAGACTGTGCTTTCTTTTGTTAATTTTTATAGTATTAGGAGTTTTATTTGCACCAACTGTTGGTGCATTATATGTGTATGACCGTCAGTCAATCATTGACATTGGATTAAAGAAAACTTACCGATTGGATTGCTCTCTGGATCGGATCGCTGAACAGCAGAAATGGCCCGCCGAGATCCTTTGTTATGGCCATGGCCAAGACCAGGAGAAGCCGCCGCGAAGACGTGGAAAGAGAGCCGGGGTCCGAAACAGACTGAGGTCCAAACGACACAGAACCACATTGCCCAGCATATTGTTGGCCAATGTGCAATCGATAGGAAATAAACTGGACGACATCAGAGCACGGATCCAATTCCAGAGGGACATTCGGGATTGTAACGTCCTCTGTTTCACAGAAACTTGGCTGAGTCCAGATGTCCCGAATCACGCAATAGAACCGGCAGACCACTTCTTCGTTCTCCGCAAGGACCGGACGGCAGAAGAGTCACTAAAGAAGAAAGGAGGCGGCATTGCCTTCATGATAAACAAGGAGTGGTGCGATTTAGGCAACACAAAGGAACTGTCTAACCACTGCTCCCCAGACCTGGAGTTTATCACGATAAAATGTCGACCCTTCTTCCTCCCAAGAGAGTTAACGTCCATCATCCTCATCGGAGTGTACATTCCACCACACGCGAACACTGGGGTCGCACTTTCAAAACTTCACGACGAGGTAAACAAACTCCAGACAGCTAATGTTGACGCTGCCATTTTGGTTCTGGGTGATTTCAACAGCGCGCGTCTTAAAAAGGTGTTGCCGAATTTCTATCAGCATGTGACCTGTCCCACCAGAGGCGAGAACATATTAGACCATGTATATTCGCAATTTAAGAATGGGTACAAGTCACAGGCTCTTAGTCCATTCGGTAAAAGCGATCACGCCGCCATATTTCTTTTGCCAAAGTACAAACAAAGTCTCAAGCGAACGCCGGTGGTCTCGCGAGAGGTTAAGCGTTGGGCCGTGACGTCAGAGGAGTCACTCCAAGCTGCACTTGGATGCACAGACTGGAGTGTATTCCGTGATAACACAGCCAATATTAACGAATACACCGAAACGGTGATTGACTATGTCTGTACTCTGGTAGAAGAAACAATCCCCTCCACCAAAATTAAAATCTACCCAAATCAAAAGCCCTGGGTAGACAAATCCGTCCGTGAGGCTCTGAAAGTGCGCACATCAGCATACAACACCGGGCTGGTGACAGGCAACATGGAAGAACACAAGATGGCAAGATACAACGTCAGGAGAGCAGTAATAGAGGCAAAACGGCGTTACAGGGATAAAGTTGAACTTCAGTTTGAACAGGCTGACTCTAGAGGCATGTGGCAGGGCCTCAGAACAATGACAGACTACAAAGGCACCCCCCTCAAACTGAACAGTGACATCTCCTTAGCAAATGATCTCAATTCCTTCTATGCGAGGTTTGAGGCTGTGAATAACAACACCAGCCTACAAACCACGGCAATGGGGGGGGGGGGGGGGTCTGCTGATGGAGACTCAGTGTTCAGGGTAACAGAGCATGAGGTGAGACGGATCTTTAAAAAAGTTAATATCAGGAAGGCAGCAGGACCGGACGGCATCCCCGGCTGCGTCCTAAAAGTCTGTGCCGACCAACTGGCCCCGGTATTCACTGACATCTTCAACCTGTCCTTGGAACAGGCTGTCATCCCCACCTGTCTGAAGAAGTCCACCATCATCCCTGTACCCAAAAAATCTACGCCCGCTTGCCTCAACGACTACCGCCCTGTAGCCCTCACCTCCATAGCCATGAAGTGCTTTGAGAAGCTAGTGAAGGGCTACATCTGTTCCTCCCTCCCCATCAACCTGGACCCTCTGCAATTTGCATATCGCCCCAACAGGTCCACGGAGGACGCCATAGCCCATGTGCTGCACACAGCAGCATCACACCTGGACAAGAGGCAGGGGAACTATGTGAGAATGCTGTTCATCGACTACAGCTCAGCATTCAATACCATAGTCCCCTCCAAACTCATAGCCAAGCTCAGGGACCTGGGCTTGAACTATGACCTCTGCCAGTGGGTCTTGGACTTCCTGACGGGCAGACCCCAGGTGGTAAGAGCCGGCAACTGCACCTCCTCATCCATCACGCTCAACATAGGGGCCCCCCAGGGCTGTGTTCTGAGCCCCCTCCTCTACTCCCTGTACACACATGACTGCGTAGCACAGCGGAACAACAACACCATCATCAAATTTGCTGATGACACAGTAGTGGTGGGCCTGATCTCTGCCAACGACGAAAGGGCCTACCTGGAAGAGGTAGAGAACCTGTCACAGTGGTGTCAGGAGAACTGCCTCTCCCTGAACGTCAGCAAAACAAAAGAGATGATTGTGGACTTCAGGAGGTCGGGGGTCAAGGACTACAGCCCCCTCAGCATCGACGGGGCACCGGTTGAGAGAGTGAACAGTTTCAAGTACCTCGGAGCCCACATATCCGAGGACTTGACATGGACCACACACATTGACAGTGTTGTGAAGAAGGCACGACAACGCCTCTACTTCCTCAGGCACCTAAAGAAGTTCCAAGTCAGTCAGAAGATCCTTAGGAACTTCTACTCATGTACAATAGAGAGCATCCTGACCGGCAACATCACCTCCTGGTTTGGGAATAGCACTGCACAAGACCGTAGCAGACTACAAAGAGTGACACGTTCAGCCGAACGCACAATTGGAGGGGGGCTTCCCACCCTCCAGAACATTTACAACAAGCGGTGCAAGGGGAAGGCTAAGAGAATTATTAAGGACTCGAGCCACCCGAACAACTGCCTCTTTGAACTGCTGCGGTCAGGCAAGCGATACCGGAGTCTTAAAGGGGAACTATTTTACTATTTCTTTCACTATTTGGGCACTTTTACACAATTCCTGTGAGTCTATGGAACACCTCTGTAATATATATATTTTTTTTATTCATTGTTTTGTATTTCTAATCAAGTCCTCAAAAACAGCATTTTTCTACCTCAAGATCTCGAGCTGTTTTGAGCCTGGGCTCCTAAACCACTGCGCAGCGGCGTCGTCGCCTGAACATTAACATGCAGCAGTGACTATATGACATCACATATAGGCACATTTTCAAACGACTCAGTTCAGTGAGGGTGAATATTGTGAGAGGAGAATTGGAAGAATGCGCCAATATGAGAATTTTGAGACATAGATCATATTAATATAAGTTCACATAGCTAGGAAACAATGCTAAACACTCAAAAAGGCCATTTATAAGATAGTTCCCCTTTAAGGCGAGCACAGAAAGACTCAGAAGAAGCTTCTATCCCCAGGCCATCAGGCTGCTAAACGAACAATAATCACTATGCAACAACCATCAAATGCACACAGCACACACACCCACACGCACACACTCACTCAAACAAACAACACACTGCAGCACCCACTCTCCACACTTTAGATCACACAAACACACTTACACTTTATATTTATTGATAAAGGATTTGCACTACAACTCATACACCTACTGTGAATTGTACCTAAATTGCACCTCGTCCCATTTCTCCATTTCTGCCTTGCACTATATAGTATTGTATATTAGTACACTGCACAGTATTGTATATTGTATGGTAACTACGTCTATTCTGCATCGAACATTGTACATATGTCTAAACTGAACACTGTGACCTCATTTTTTTTACTTCTAATTTTACTATGTTATTTTATTTCATACTTATCTTGTCTTGCACAGTCTCTGGAGCGCAACAGTAAGAAGCATTTTGTATAAAAGTATTCTGTACTTCTGTATGACAACTATTAAAGAAACTTGAAACTTGAAACTTGAGCTGAGAGAGGGACTCACCCCTCGATCACATGCCACTATGCATAGCTTTGCAGGGTTATTAACCCAGCCAGTTGTGAGCTCAACTACGTTGCCTAACGTTACATGAACACACAACTTCTCATCATACACAAAACCAGTTCATTTTTACTCATGTAAAAAACAACGGCGTTTTCTAGGTAGAGAGAAAGCTATACCAGCGATCAAGACAATTCACATACAACACATGTCGCATCCCCAAATGTAGTGAAGTAACATATACGTTTTGGAAAAAAACATTGTTATTACAAAACATTCAGAAGGGAAGGAAGGAAGAAGACCAAACCTCCCCCCCCCACTCCTACCCAACCTCCTCCAATGTACAGTACCCCCCCCCCCCCCCCCCACCTACCCAACTTCCTCCAATGTACAGTTTCTACGTCAAATGTATATACTTCTTTTCTGGACTCTTTTCGTATCACAAACAGTACTGTATTTGCAAATCTGGTATGTCATAAATGTATAGATGTAGCAGTACTGTCTATCTGTATGTCATATATGTTATGATGAATTGAAAATGGGGGACCCTGATGTAAACAAGACGAAAGTCTTTCTCTGGTCTGCATCCCCTTAACAATTGTATGTATTGAGCTGTACTGTACTGTACCCATTCTGCAATCTGTTAATAAAGTTTTCAATCAATCAATCAATCAAGTGTCCAAAGGACCCTTACCTGCACCGATGAACGCAGGCTGAGAGGACCGCAACACTGGTCTCCACGTTGACGAAAGTCCTCGCTGGCGGGGCAAAAAGAAGCTAAGACGCCCCCCTCCAACAGCCGATCATGGTGTAGGGCCGACTACATCCTCTGTCAAAGATGATGTCGTAGTCAGAGTGTTATGGCCTGCTATTCTCACGGCTAATGTTCAACGATGTAGCATAAGCTAACAGCTAACTCCAGGCTAACTGGTAGCATTAGGCTAACGTTCCCAGCCGAGCGAGCATACAGAGCTAGCGCCGCAGCTAACAGCTAACTGGCTAACAGGTAGCACAACCCAGCTAGAATGCAAGCCAAGCAGCTATCACCGAAACTGTAAACGAGAGAACACAATATAGGCCAACACTTCAGAAGAGAGAAGAGGAAAGAAGTCAACACAGTTTTCAGAACGGTGATTAACAGACACAGCGGTGCTGGCACAATTCCCTCATGGGCTGCAGCCGACTAGAGTGTGGAGAAATTCTTATAACGAAACACCAACCCCACTTCCCTCGCGCTGGGTAACTTTCATCTTGAAAGGTGGGGCCTCGCACGGCGACAGAGAGTATCCGTTCGTCCAGAGATCCAGGGGTTTGAACCGCAGATTCGGACACGGTCCCAGGCAAATAGAGCTCCCGATGAGGGGCTCATGTAGCGTGGGCGTCAAATCAGAACCCTCTCCACGCCGCTAAAAGGCAGCAAAAAGGGTACCAGCCTGGAGCCGGCTTTCGTAAGTCGTGTAGCCATTCCCCCCATAGCAACACAACTGGCGCTCGCATATCAAAACCATCTCAACCAACTCACCCGGAGAGGCAGCTAGCTCTCACAACAGCCGAGCCTCTCAAGCACAGTACAACTGCAGCAGCGGAGGTAATACCTGTCCAGCTGCAGCTTGGAGGAATGCAGGTGGGGATTAGGCCAGCGACGCGAGCCCCTAATACGAAAATGCCGGTGGAGGTCAGAATGATCATCATCTTCTAGACACCCCAGTGGCGAAGACATTATCGCTGTATTTCCTCGAAAATAGTGAGAGAAAACAAAGATATAATGTCAATGTAGCTCCTTCATCGTAGCTCCCATTCCTTTCTTCAATATTTCAGCAATCTCAAAGTGTGGTACATGCAGGCACTTGACGTGGTGAAAACTAAAGAAGGGGGAGCTCCAGTAGCTCACCACGTATCTCGGCGCTATTTCTGCGTCGGGAGGAGCCGTGCTGCGTCACGGTTCTGGTTGACTCCGAGTTCGATTCCCGGACCCGCCGTCATTTGCCGAATGTCTTCCCCTGCTCTCCCACCCGTTTCACTCTACAACTGTCGGTCATGCTTGACCAGAAAAGCGATAAACGCTAAAAAAATTAAGTTTAAAAAAAAAGAAAACTAAAGAAGGAGCTGTTATATAGTCGTACTGGCGAATCGCGTCCTGCTCTTCGCCATCGAGATATACCTCATCTCCAGTACCTAGTGTACTCGATCAACGAATAAAACAAATACACCCAGCACCTCCCAGATAGCAAAAAATTAGTGAATCAACGTTGAAATAGGGTTCAGCAGAAATATTGAATCTATGTTGAAGCCTGACATCTAAATTATATAGATCGTTGTCTATGACCCTAACGTTGAATCAACGTTAGGTGTCAACCATAGCTGATACTATATCAATGTTGATTCAACCATCATCTAAATGGTAATATACATGCACATTTTAGTTGATTTTATATTGAATCAATGTTAGACATCAATGTTTATTCAACCATAATCTAAATGGTAATCTACATGCACATTTTAGTTGATTTTATATTGAATCAATGTTAGACATCAATGTTTATTCAACCATAATCTAAATGGTACTCTACTTGTACATTTGTAACTTGTACATCTACTTGTAACTTGTAAAGTTAAGGAATCAATACTGATTAATGTACATTTTACATTAAAATATTGCTGCTGATATGTATACATCATAACATTACATGTTTTTTTCCTGCTGTTAAACACACTATTGTTAAATAAATAATAATAAAATTCTTATATGACCATATTTCCAAAAATGTGTGAACAAAAATGACAACATGGCTTTAATATGAAAATTTATTTTTTTCTAGGGTATCAGAACTTAGTGACTAAAACTTTTTACAAAAAACAAATAACAGACCTTATAACAGGCTTTCATTAACAATATAGCCACTGCCAGAATAGTGACACACATATTGTGTGTGGTGAGCACACGCATTCATGCACAACGAAGACAAGATTGCAATCATTTTAACTATAAACTTATGAGCTCAAAGTATGAGCTCACTACTGACTGAAATGTCCAACAAAAAGCATCAATTGTCAAATAACTAGACACATTAACATTAACTAGACTAGATGTTTGAGGAAATTAGAAAGGGAACAACAACTTAACCCTTGTGTCTGATCAGATTCGTATTTGTTTGATAACTTTGCAGTGATGAGCCAACATAATTTGTGGCATAATCTTTTAATTATCTTGTATTTTTTTTTTACTCTTCATAAATTGTTTATTCCACTTCAGCCCGATCATAACCACCACATATTCTTTTTTTTGTCATATTTAACAACTCTTTTCAGAAAAGTGGGAGTATTTCATTACAAAAATAATATAAAAAATGGTTATGATCAGGGCTGAAGTTGAATAAAATATTTATGGAAAAGAAAGTGGGAAATTATTTCAACATAATCTTTTTATGGAGTTTTTCAATTTAGTCCCCTAATAAGAGTATAATATTTTAGTTTTCAGACACAAGGGTTAAATATAAACAATGGCATAGGATTTGAATTTAAACACAGTGGAGCTTAGATGATCTACAGTTGTCCACGACTTATCCTCCAAGGCATCTGCTATATAATAATCTTCAGATTTACTTAAGTGTTATTAGTAGGTTACAGCAGTAAGCATTAGTTTGCTCAGTCAATTATGGCCAATTCGTTTTATATTGTTTAATACAGTTAAATAAATAGATAAATGAAAAGCAATTTTTTTTGGATTTTGGATGACTAAGATTTCTATGAAACTTTATTAAAAAAAAAAAAGAAAAAAAACGTTTTTTTTTTTTTTTATATAATTTTTTCTAAACTCATAAAATATATTGGGTCGCACCTAAATCGGCAGGGTCGGTCGGCAACCTGAAACCAACTATTAATTTTGTTAGGCCTGGGCAGCTCCCAGGTGTGAATGGAACTCTGTGAATGTGAAGCAGGGCGTAGCTGAAAAAGAGCATCTGTGCTCAGCGAACCTACCCTGGGTAAATAAAGGTTAAAATTAAAAATAAAAAAAATAAACACTGCAAGAACAGGCTGAAGCATAAGTCATTCAAGTAGATGCCGTCCATGGAAGAACAGTGTCCAGGGTAATTCCTTGTACTGTATGAACCAGGGAAACAGTGTGCTGGGGTACCCCAAGTTTGACTCTGGTTCGCTTGACAATTAAGTTTGGGTCACTTCGGTTCCAAGAACAGGCTGAAGCAGCATATTCAAGTAGATGCCGTCCATGGAAGAACAGTGTCCATCAGGGTAATTCCTTGTACTGTATGAACCAGGGAAACAGTGTGTGCTGTGCTGTGCTGGGGTAGCTGTGCTGTGCTGGGGTACCCTAAGTTTGACTCTGGTTCGCTTGACAATTAAGTTTGGGTCACTTCGGTTCCAAGAACAGGCTGAAGCAGCATAAGTCATTCAAGTAGATGCCAGGGTAATTCCTTGTACTGTATGAACCAGGGAAACAGTGTGTGGTGTGCTGTGCTGTGCTGGGGTACCCTAAGTTTGACTCTGGTTTGCTTGACTTAAGTTTGGGTCACTTCGGTTCCTTGAGATGCCTCCCTCCCGGTCTGGCGCATAACGAAGCCACTTCTTGACAGTTTCGCTGTAGTCCTGGTCGGTCAGCTTGGGGTCAAACTGTCGAGCAGCAGCTGATAGACACAAAAATAAAAAAGGGAGGAAGAGAGGTGGGTGAGATGATGTACGATGATAAGAGCACCCGGCCCTCACTTCACACGAGTGCGATTTTTTTTAATCACTCAATTACTCACTCTGTAGGTCTACAGTAACAAGCTACAGTCAGCATCCAGTTAGACTGGACAGGAAAGAGAATTAAGCAATCGCCTAGCCTGACACCATCTAGGCAATACAATGTGTATCCATGCACCTCTAAAGCTCACCATTTCCATTTCCATTTGCAACAGCATAATTATATTCTGAATCACCAGCATCACCAGCATCACCACCGCACTACCTAAACTTAACCTATGAAGTAGTTTGCAGGGGAGGAAGCTCACCAAACATGCAGGCTTGTAGTGTGGTGTGCTTGAATGGCTTCTTGCTTTCTGAACAACGCTTGTCTTTCTTTCCAGCCCAGTTGAACCCACTGGCCAGGGCGTTGGTCATAGCAGTTTTCAACATCAGTCTGATCATGTTCTCTGAATTGGTGCCTCCTACCAAAGCCAGGCGAGAAATCTAAATCAGAGAGAAGAAAATGAAGGCCCTGCGTTAGAAACAGCATAACGTTTATTTTATGAACACAGAGCAACCAACTTGTTTATACACACACTTTATGCATGCACTGATATTCCAGCCCATGCCAGTCATTAGGTTTAACCACATTAACCCTCCTGTCCATATGTAAACGGTATATTTGAACAATTTCAAAACGTTTCATAAATAGCAGATATACAAGCTCTAACACGTTTTGAACTAGAAAGTGCTAAACACATTTTTCCCCTGAACAAGACCACACTGAAACGATCTACATTTGATAAATGAATGCAGTTCAATAAATTACCATCTTTTGACGGACTGATTGCTCCATCAGTAATGATTCTGCCTCATTGAAGTCTTGTTCACTGGCGATTGGCAGCTGGAAGGGGAGCATAGTGGTTGTGGTGGCCACCCCGTGTCCCCTGGTCCCACCAGATATGTTGCCCTCAGCCAACTCGGTCTTGATGAACTGCACATCTCTGGATAGATCCTTCACCACGACAAGTAATTCAGCAAGCATTGAATTCATCTTCTGGATGGTAAGGTCTTCAGAAGAAGAGTTAAAATCATTAAGTGAGAAATAAAAATAAGCAGCAAATCACACGAGGAATTACACCATGTCCAATAGACTTGCCTTTCATAAGCTGCCCGTCATCGCCGGCCATCTGTCTACGCTGTGAAACACCAGATTGCCCTGAGCTGTGTCCTGACATCGCTGTAGAAACAAAATCATAGTTATATATTTCACTAGTTTGACTGCATTGGATCAAACTGGTGGTAGTTCCCTCTAAAATGGCATACCATTTTGTGCATGTTGTGAGAGACCAGGGGGACTGTAGTATTGCCCCGAGCTGCATCCCGACATCCCTGTAGAAACAAATCATTATATTTAAAAATACAAAATCTGACTTGTCAGTCAAATTAACATACATGTCACAATCACTAACACCGGTTCCTGACAGGCAGCAAGCGAGCGAACTGGAGACGAAATCGCACACGACACTGTCCTGATATGACGCAGCGCGTGTCCGAGTGTGTGTTACCTGGATTCTCGACCAATAAAAAGTGTTTAGGGGCGGGACTCGGCCGCGTAATCGCTCAACTAGAGACACAGCGAGCGAATATTTGAGGGGTGAACGACATCGCTGCTCAGTTCACTGTCGCTCGCGGCAGGTCAGGATAGTCTGATTGAAACGAATACATTTTAATCACTTTTTCTCGCTCGCTCGCGTCGCTCTATGTCAGGAAGGGGTGTAAGGAGTTGTATCCCCGTCTCTCAAAACACTGTTACTGAAAGAGTACAGTATCATACCACTACTTGCACTTTGTCGATCTTGCAGCTGCTGGACATGTGAGGCCTGCTGCTGCTGGTGATACTGAACAATATCAAATCCTGGCATCTCGGCTGAAACACAGTAGGAAATACACAAAGTTATTAGCAAATGACGCTATTGTAATCCCCCATGTGAGAAAATGTTTGATTTCCATTCAGCTGATTTCACGTGCACTGCCAAATACTACTTTAATAAAAATATCAAAGACAATGCGAGACAATACAGATATTTTAAACATGCCAGAATATTATGTTATGAGATTGCTTGATAACTCACCATTATGTTGAGTTAGCGATTGCCGGTAGTTGCTAGTAACCAGATCTACAAAGGGGAAATGTCAAATAAGTTGCGACTCAAACATGGTGGAAATTGTGCTCAATATAAAAGCATTATGTACAACTACACATTTGTATTGTGACATTGCTTGCAAGTTGTGAAGGCTTTGAATTTGTGTAGTGGGCTGGCATGCACATTGTAAACATGTATTCTGTTGCATGCATGATGCCAGCGACCTGCCAGCCATCTCCTCACAAGAACACAGATATGGGTTCACTTACTGTTATTTGGATCAGGAGTCTGCAACGAATCTAAGTAGCTGTAGATCATGCCACCATCCAAAGAATCTAAAAAAGGTAAGCCAGGGTGAGAATTGAAGATGCTACAAATCATGTTTAAACAGTCATCTAGTTGGCATTTTAACATGCATAGCAACATACCATTCATTGTAGGGTCTTGGCCAACAACTGGAGGGTTGACGGATCTTAGCGCCTTACGAGACCGGCTCGATTTTGGAGTCTGTCCTACAACATATTTTAGTTGGCATGTTATTCACAATGTATATATTTTGGGCCAACTATAGAATAACTGCAAGAAATGCAGAAGTCCAATCAAATTAAAATGCTCAATTTGTCGGTACATGGTCAGACTAATTTGTTTAACTGTTTATTATTATTATTATTATTAACTGTAGCCATTTCCAAAGTGCCTATATAAAATAAATGCATTGCATCAATACCTGGGAAACCCACATCAGGTGCTTTGGCAAAACGTTTTCTTTTGGCGTCGCCACTCGAGTCAGAGTCAGAGTGCACATACTGCTGATTTGGCCTAAAAAAAGTATATATATACACACATATAAATAAATGTAGTTATGATACTACGTTTATTAGTCAAGGCTAAAGTCTGAATACATAGGCCCTCAGGCCACTGTGTGTTATCCTTTTAGCACTACTTGCAACTACAACAGCAGTGCCATTATTTACAACACCCTAGGGAGAGTTGTCCCTTTAACAAAGTGAACACTGTACCTGGATCTTCTTTTTTGGCGGAGATCTCCTTCGTCCTCAGATTCAATTTCAGAGGTTGGACACATAGTTGAGGTGTACTTGGTCTCTCGTTTTTTGGCCTCATCATGGGTCTCTGGAAAGAGCAGAGAGAAAATGACAATTAACATATCTGCAGTCCAGTGTTTAACGAAAAAATATATGTACCTCTTATCATATGTGCATCGTCACAATTTGCGTCCTCACTTTTTGTGTATGTGTTGCATGAAATACTCACCACACGTAGTAAGCTCACGTACATCCTTATAGGTGATCCATTTATCATCTGGTTGCAGTCCATCTCGAAGGGCTTTTGTGAGCTTTATGTGTTTAGGGGGCCATAACACAGTCTGGTCTTTAGCATTAAACCAGCTCCCTAGAACTACTGCTGTCCCACCATTTGGGAACTGTACAACTGACCACAGCACCACCTCACCATTCATCTTCAAAGGGCTGAAATGAGAATTTACGGTACTCATAATGATCTCTCCTTACAAGCCATTCCCATACCGTCCTAAACTAATATAATCCAGCCTTATTTCTGTCTGTAGTCGTCGGTGTAGGTTATCCAGTGTACATATCCACACGGTCCTCGTCTAGGGCTCCTCGGGTGAAAGCGCCAGGGTAAGCAGCCCAGCCTGGATAAGCACACTAGCTGGTACGAGGAAACGTTGGTAATGCTGGTCACTGTAGAACGGTAGCCGCACGATACACTATACATAATAGACTAATAATAATAGAATAGGTCGAACTCAACGATACAGCTTTAAACTCTGACACTTCAGCTATCAATTTGCACGCGGTCTCAAGGCTCTATTTTGGGGCAAAACGGGCACACTTCACAGCACGTTGTATCGTGGTGAAGGCTTCAACTTATTGGGGTAACTAACTGCTGTATCCACCTGAAACGTATTTATACGTAAGGTGAATAATCTATAGTACCAGCCTTATTTCTGTCTGTAGTCGTCGGTGTAGGTTATCCAGTGTACATATCCACACGGTCCTCGTCTAGGGCTCCTCGGGTGAAAGCGCCAGGGTAAGCAGCCCAGCCTGGATAAGCACACTAGCTGGTACGAGGAAACGTTGGTAATGCTGGTCACTGTAGAACGGTAGCCGCACGATACACTATACATAATAGACTAATAATAATAGAATAGGTCGAACCAGCTCTCTAGAACTACTGCTGTCCCACCATTTGGGAACTGTACAACTGACCACAGCACCACCTCACCATTCATCTTCAAAGGGCTGAAATGAGAATTTACGGTACTCATAATGATCTCTCCTTACAAGCCATTCCCATACCGTCCTACAAAGCCAAAGTGCACTACACACATTGCATTTTTGAAGCATTTAAAGGAAAACTCAAACATTTTGTGAAATTAGCTTATTTGACATCTTCCCTGGAGTTATAAGAAGATACATACCTTTTTCGTCTCTCTGCATGCATTGGGCTTAGGGAACGCCTGGACAGTTAGCCTAGCTTAACTTCATCACTGGAAGTGGGGCAGACATCTAACCTAGTTCACTACAGTCAGGAAATATACTCCAAATACAATCAAAATACAACTCCCAAACGTTCCCGTAAACATGTTGTGACCTGTGTATTTACCACGTCTCCCAGTCACACAAGTCACACAAGTCTCCAAGTCACACAAGTCTCCCAGTCACACAAGTCTCCAAGTCACATGAGTCACACAAGTCTCCAAGTCACAAGTCACACAAGTCCAAGTCTCCAAGTCACACAAGTCACACAAGTCACACAAGTCCAAGTCACACAAGTCACACAAGTCTCCAAGTCACACAAGTCACACAAGTCTCCAAGTCACACAAGTCTCCAAGTCACACAAGTCACACAAGTCCAAGTCACACAAGTGACACAAGTCCAAGTCTCCAAGTCACACGAGTCACACAAGTCTCCAAGTCACACAAGTCACAAGTCACACAAGTCCAAGTCACACAAGTCACACAAGTCTCCAAGTCACACAAGTCACACAAGTCTCCAAGTCACACAAGTCACACAAGTCACACAAGTCACACAAGTCTCCAAGTCACACAAGTCACACAAGTCTCCAAGTCACACAAGTCACACAAGTCTCCAAGTCACACAAGTCTCCAAGTCACACAAGTCACACAAGTCACACAAGTCACACAAGTCTCCAAGTCACACAAGTCTCCAAGTCACACAAGTCTCCAAGTCACACAAGTCACACAAGTCACACAAGTCCAAGTCACACAAGTCACACAAGTCTCCAAGTCACACAAGTCACACAAGTCTCCAAGTCACAAAAGTCTCCCAGTCACACGAGACTCATGTGACTGGGAGACTCGTGTGACTTGTGTGACTGGGAGACGGGGTAAACACACAGGTCACAACATGTTTACAGGAACGTTTGGGAGTTGTATTTGGAGTATATTTCCTGACTGTAGTGAACTAGGCTAGATGTCTGCCCCACTTCCAGTGATGAAGTTAAGCTAGGCTAACGGTCCAGGCGTTCCCTAAGCCCAAAGCATGCAGAGAGACGAAAAAGGTATGCATCTTCTTGTCCAACTCCAGGGAAGATGTTAAATAAGCTAATTTCACAAAATGTTGGAGTTTTCCTTTAAGCGTTTCAATTGGCCAGCCAAACATGTTATCTGTGTACATGTAATATTGTACTAATTGTGTATTTATTAATGAGGTAAGTTATGCCCCGAAATCCGACGTTAGAGTCAGTGTGTCAATATAGTTACTGCACTTTAGCTTTGTAGGGCAGTATGGTTATGCTGTTAAATGAAGTAGTGGTATTGCAATGGCACCATCTCCGTCTGGAGAGAGAAGACATTTGCGCTTGATATAGCGAAGTTTACCTATCCCTATATCTTCTTGCAAGCCACTGACCTTGTATGTACCAATGTGTGATGATTCACAGGGATACATGTAGTATGGCTGTTTGTGTCTGTACTTTCTGTAAATTATATATACCTCTTCCTCTGATTTAAGAATATTCTCTACTAATGCAAATCCATCTCCAACCTCAATACAATTGTCTCCTTTCTTTGTGGACAAAGTAAACCGATGAGTGGAGACCTTCCTGTACTGTTGTGAAGAAGTAAACTGTGGGGGGACAGGCCCATCAGTGTGAATATTACGCAAAATTGGATCATCTGTGGGACATGGGGATCCAACATGTGGAATTTCAGACAACCTTTTCACTACCTGTTGTAGAGGCTGATGTGGCTTGCGTAGAAGATGCTTAATTTGTCCAAGATAGTTCTCAAAAGGGAATCCTGAGATATTATCTAGAGTGCCAAACTTCCTGTATTCCTCAGCCAAATGAATAAGCTGGTGTAAATTGTACACAATTTCACCTCTTCCATACACTGTCCCAAATTGTTCAACAAAAGAAACCATCAACTTGTGCGCAAAGGCCAACATTTCCTCAGAAATACTAGGGGACAGCAACAAGTACATTCCAACAGAAAACAACATGAAGTTGTCATACAGCTCACTGGGGAGGGAATCCTTCAAAACAACAGGACCCCAATACAACATGAAGGATCGCAACTCAGTAGCTTTCCAGCGATCTAACTCTGACAGTTCCCTTGGTTTACGGTTAAATTCACAAGGCATGTAGGGACGTAGCTTTAGCAGTTTACCTGAAATGGCTTGTACAGTTTTGGAAGGGACCCTTGTTGCCAAATTCTTCCCCTTTAACCATATATTAAGCAGTTTCCTTGTAACTCCGAGACAACAGAGATGCATGTAATCAGTTGGAAACATAGAAACCATCTTAACTAAACCTGTTAAAGGGCTCGTCCCATTGTGATGTGCCTCATCAACCATGTCTGAGAAACTGGAGTCCTAAGTCTGACTTTTGTTTTGTCATTTTATTTCTCCATACACCCTCCTGAAAACACTTGTCACAACCAGAATAGCCATTAAATGCCTTGGTCTGCTTAATATAAGCTCTAGCCGGGGCATCACAAATGAAAGAAGAAATCTGTACATCAAATTGCTTGTCATTATAAATAATGCCATTAGACAGTACATTCTGAAGATCTTTGACAAACTGCTCTAGGTACTCAAAAACACTCTTTGGCTTGCTGAGACCACAAAAAATGCCAACAACAAATGGGGACTTTGTGTAGTCACATTTGAGACTTCCAAGTATGGGCCAAAACTGAAGTTTAGAACTTTTGAATAAAGGTAAACCATCTATATTAAACTGTAAATTAAGAGTTGTCAGAGTTGCCGGTAAAATCAAACATGCCAACCGTGAAAGCACCCCTTTGACTAAACCAAAATGATAGTATTCTCCCCCTTCAATCTTAGTGGTAGGCACATGTTTTTGTGTTCCTAGCAATGTTCTTCCATCTTTAGGAAGGGTGGGGTGAAACATCTTCAAAAAGGACAGCAAAGATGATAGTGCAACCAGAGAGACTGAATAGGATGTTGCCCAATATTTTAAACTTGTCATGAGGAAATCTTCATTATGCTCATCACTGTCAAAGACATGTTCAGGTTCAATTTCGTCATCCCCAGCTATACTTTCAAAATGTGCATTTGACTCACCTGGTGAGTCAATATTTTCACTTTGATCACTGATAGTTAGTGGTCTGTTTAGTGGCAAGTCTGAAGTTGATAAATCTAGTGGCAAGTCTGATCTAGTTGTTAAATCTAGTGGCAAGTCTGTCTTTGGTAAATCGAGCAGGCACTCAGTATAGGCTGTTATCAGGATCTGTGTTCTCTAAAGAGTGATGGTTTGTCCTTGAATTAGCAGCAACAATTAACTTATAATCAGTGAGGATAGCCTGCTCTGTCTCTCTCACTAATTTGTTGACTCTACGTCTTTTAGCCAGAGAATAAGATGACATAGTGATGAGGTGCTGTAGTCAATGTAATGGTACATACATTGTGCTATTTACTTGGCTAGAACAGGTCTTTGCTTCAATTGCTGCAACGTGCGGCTTCTTGAAACTGGTACGTGATTCTGGAAAAAGAAAGAAAAAAGAGAGGAGGGTCGACATTAATGTGCTGCATTGCAATGTGCAGGGTGAAACGCTTGCATAATTCTACATTTTGATCAATATCAAGAGAGTCCATTATTATATTATTGTTATATTGTTCATTAGAAAATACCATGTATATAACCAAACGTCTAACTATATAGTCAATGTAATGGTACATAAATTGTGGTATTTACTTGGCTAGAACAATTAAGTCTCAAACAGCCTGCAAACTACCTGGCGTTCTATCGCCATGCTCTAAGACAAACTCTAACCTTAACCAACTTAGAAAGAGTGCAAGGGGAGATGAAGCATATAGCGATATAAACATAGTCATAGCATCAAATTAGTATTTAGATAAGCCACAGAAAAAAATCACGTTATAAAAATAAGCAGTTTCTAAGAAAAAACGATTTGTTATGTGAAGCGCTTTATCAACATGGGCGCCGCCATTTTGTTTGGTGACATCACCGTCGCGGTGCATTTAGCTAGCTGGCTACCTAGCCGCAGCCGGGATTCAAAGCCAACTAACCGGCTAACCCAGATCGCTAAATACTGCATGTAGCTAGCAGAACTGTAAAATTAGTTTGAACAGCCATACAAAAAGAAACACGCGGTCCCGTTGTTGTCTGGTAGGCAACGTTGCATTTACGGATCCACGTGTTTACTAGGCCAGCTAGCGCGTGCTTCCTTGACTACTTCCTGTTCACCCAATAAGCATGCTTTTGATTGGCTGAGTCGCACAACGTCATTCAGTAACAACGCACGCAATTGGACCACGCAATTTATAATCGTTGGCGCTTTAATATTAACATCGAAATAACTTAAACAACCGTAATATTAACATCGAAATAACTTAAACAACCGTACGATTCCACTTGCACACTCTGCAGAGTTATATTAAGCACACGCTACGAATATTCATGAATATTTATCTTAGTTGACGTATATATATATTTACCTACCAAACTGCAGCATATCACATGCACAACGCCGTCAAGATCCACTGGTGCACACTCACAATAACGTTATTTTTCACAGAACACAGTTAAGATAAAAGTAATATAGCCAAAACTTACTGTAAAGCACTCAGTAGAATCAAATCCGGGGGGAACCAGACGTGCTGTTCTGAACAGCAGTTTACATTGAGAGATCGAGTGCTCAGCTGCATGCTGGGACGTACGTCTGTTTAAATTGGGGGGGGGAATTCGGGCCAACGTAATGACGACAAACAGCATATACGTTGAACAGCATCCGTTGATTCAACATTTATTAGATATTGGCATTTCAATCATTAAAATGCAACCACAAAACAATATTGATTCAATGATATGTTTTCAACAATAGTCAATTGCTTTAGCGGTTAATGGGTGATTCAACATCAATCGTCGACCTTAACCAAAAAGCAAGCATTGTGACCATAAATCAACATTGAATGAACACCTTTTGCTATCTGGGCTGCCAGGCCCCGCCCTAGTGACATACTATATAGCACTAGGCGTGGTCACCACTCGCTCTTCCTCTATTTTCGTTTCCATCATGGCGGATGCTTGCACCCTGTGAAACTAGTTGTAATGAAAAGTTTAGAGAAATTACGTAATGTAATAACGGAGATTTGCCAACCCCTGGAATCTTCGGCATGTTCTGAAGATTAACGCTGGTGTTAGTAATGCTGCTTGTTGTTTTGTTAAGAGTTGTGTATCGGTGCCAGGGGCAGGATGTTTGGGTAAACGTCCCTCTGAGTTGGACGTTTCCCAGGCGATCTTGGGGCGCGCTGCTAATACTACTGCTATAATGCTGTGTCACTGTTCTAATGTTCTCCGTTGTGGGATGTCACTAGGCATGACAATGCTGGCGTTTGGTGATATTGCTCGAGTTGTCCCGGGAGACAACCGAGTTGTATATCGGCGCCAGAGGCAGGATGTCTGGGTAAACGCTGTTGTTTTACCCGTTGCCCTGGAGCGCGCGACTAACGCTATGCTATGCTAGGCTACTGTTTATGTTAGTCTCCCCCCGCTGAGGGAATGTCTGTCTACACTACAGTCTTCCCTCCTCTTAACCATTCATGCTGACGGTCAATCGGTGTCTACTGTGGGAGTATCGCGGGGGGGCTTTGTTTACCTTTTCATGGGTAAATGGGCTGAGGTCTAGGGCTGGTGTGCTGCTTGTGAATATTATGAATGAATGCAGGACTGGTTCTCTGGTCCGCATCCCTTTAACGTTGTGTGCATGGACTAGCCCATTCTACAGTATATTGGTGGTTTTAGTTCATTTATTCATTAACCCCTTCATGGTGCACACCACAGTGGAGGTTGCTGGTTGCAACCACCACTGGTGCTCCGTGTTAGCATCAGTCCTTTGCTTTTGACATGTTGAAACAGTGCCCCGCCCGGCCGACGCCATGAGGTGGGTCGGCCCGGCGAGTGGCTGGTGGGCTGTTAAAGCCTGTACCGCCACGGTATGGAATTGGCAGCGATTAGTAACTGTGTTCGAATTGCTGTTTTTTCTGTCAAGGCGAGGCCTTGAGGGCCTTGAGGGTTGTTGACGTTATTAGCTTTGACCTAGCCGCAAGCTATAACCGCTCAGGGCTCCCCTCTCCGCAGAGGATCTTGGTCTTCCGCTGGAGCGCGGGCGGTATTTGTCCTAGGCCCCACACCGCCTCACGCCGCGCAGCCAGAGGTGAGAGCACGGCCTCGTCAGCGGCTATGGCGAGGCCCTCGACAGGCGGCCATGTTTTCCCCCGCCAGAAGTATCCTGGGCGTTGAGTCGACAGGTGTCCACAAGGCCGACAGCCTTGGTGGCCGAGGGATCGGCCATGTTGGATGAGCTTGGCTTGGAATATACAAGCCGTTGCCGTCCTGCCGCGAGCAGCCCGCTCTCCGATCACTCCCTCCCCCAACATCAGCGGAAAAGGGGCTCTGATTTGTTTCCTTTGGCTGCGGGCCGCGAGCCTTCGCTGAAGCGCATGCGGCCCCACGTTTCGCTTCTCATGGGGACAGGGGCTGACACCCAGTTGATGGCTGAGCCTGGGTCTGTCCGTGAGAATGTTGTGCTGTCAAGCGGCTCCCACACCATAAGCTGTGTTTGGTTGAGCCTGGTGTTACGTCTGTCAACTACAAGTGTTGTCAGCAGGGGGGCTCGAATTTTTTTTTGAGGCACACAGTGCGGGCTTCCCCGACCTCGCCTTCGCCAGGCCAGGTATCATGTTGGTGCCTCCCACTCCTGAAAGATTGGCAGTGGTCTCGCAGGCGCGCGTGATTTGGGTGGTAGTAATATCACTGCAGGGCTACGGTGTGTAGGAACCCATGGGGGCCTCACACCTTGCATATCCGGCTGCAGAACAACTCCTCAGCATGTTCTGGAGGGGTGTTCAGTGGGGGAGCTTTTGTCACCTAGACTGATGTCAGCTTCCCCCGTATCAAACCGGCCCTTTCTGTCGGGGTCCCCCCTTGGGTGCGATTGCCTCGTGGGTAGTGTCAGGGTCAGATGTCCCGACACGGAACGCTTTGCTCGCACGGGTCCAGGGTTGGCTACGCACAGCGGGTGGGACCGGGCCGCCTATACAGTTCCTAGCGGACCTGCGCCACATGGCGGCGGGTGTGTTGGGAGTGTCATCACATATGGCTACAGCAGTACCATATGTCGAGGTGGATGGAGAGAACGCTGAGGCGGGGACTTGTATTTACACAACCCCACCCGTTTTCGGGTTTGGTACAGACCCTATTGTCAGGGTCACCAGCAGTGACAGCTCTGGTCAACGAGATCCAATCTCTGTGGACGAAGCAAGCCATCGTCGTGGCGTTTTCCTCCCGGTGTTCTCTGGTGCCTGAGAAATCGGGAGGGGGGGTGTCAGACCCATGCTGGACCTGTCCCATGGGAAGGTTCAGCATTTTTTGGATCGTCTCCTACCTGTTGAACACTGTCAGGTGGGGGCCTGGTTCTCCTCCATAGACCTGTAGGATGCGTATTCGCATCCCCAATCTTCAATCCTAGGGCTTACCTACGCTTCCTTTGCAGGGTTAGCGTATGAGTACCAGAGGCTGCCGTTCGGCTTTTCTCTGGCTCCCCGCATCTTCACCAAGTGCGTGGAGGCCGCACTGGCGTCGTCAGGGGTTACGAAGTGTATTCTGCCCTGACGACGTTCTGGTCCTTGGCGGTCAAGGTGGATCGTCAGGTCTCATACCAGGCAGGTTTCCTACCAGCCTGGGGTTTGCTGTAGACTGGAAGTAGAGTACTCCTCTTCCCAGTCAACGGGTGGAGTGCTATGGGCATCCCTCTCAGAGAGTGTTGTCGACACGCTTGGGAGGTTCAGTCCTAGGACGGTTACGGCGCTGTCCGTGATACGCCTGCTCGGTATGATGGCATCTGCTCATTCCGTGGTCCCTCTTGGCCTCCTCTTCACCCCAGGAGGAGGTTTCCAGTATGGAAATAGACCCAGTGAGAGGCAAGTGGAAGCGGCCTGGGGTCCTCACCAGGGGGGTCCCCATGGGCAGTAGGCTGTCACACGTCACGTTTTTCACCGACGCCTCCCTCGCTGGAGACGCGTCGGGCCAACGCAGTAGGGGGCAGCTGGCAAGCCATGCTGCCCGGTCTGCGCTATGTTCAATGTGTTGGTATTGAAAGCGGTCCTTTTGGTCCTCAAACAGTGTTTGATCAGGACGGACAATACGACGTCAGCATCGTATATCGACAGACAGGGAGGAGTACGCTCCCCCCGTCTGCACCGGGCGGCGGGCGGCTGGCTATGGGCGTTCTCCATCTGCGCGGCCTGAGGGCTCTCCACATCCCCGGCAGGGTGAATGTGGGTACAGGTGTGATGTCGCGGGCGGTTCTCACCCTGACGGGTGGGGATTACGTCCGGACATAGTCAGGCAGGTCTGGGACCGATGCTGTGCGGCCTGGGATTCTTTCCCCCCATACAGGTCAGTTGTTGGGGCGGGTACGTTGAGGAGCGCAGGTCCTTGATCCTGATTGCGCCGGACCGGGGCGCAGCTGTGTGGTTCCAGGTACTGATCCAGCTCTTGGTATCCCCGTCATGGCCTGTTCCTTGGTCATCGCGGGCCCTCTCTCAAGCGCACGGGTCTCTGTGTTAGTTCCCTGTGCTGGGCCAGCCGCTGATGTTTGGCTGGTGAGAGGGTGAGTCTGGAGAGGAAGGATCCTTCTGTTGTTGGTACCATCCGGAACGCGCATGCTCCCTCCACTATCGCGGGTTACGCGGGTAGGTGGCGTATTTTCCAAGAGTGGTGTAAGGCCACCCTCTTGTGAAGCGTTTACTGCTTGGCGCTCGGCGCCTTAAGCCGGTGAAACGTTCTCTGGCTCCGAGTTGGGATCTTCAATTGGTCCTCGGTCGGTTGTCCGAGGCCCTGTTTGAGCCTCTTGAGCAAGGCCTTTGGGACTGCGTTCCTGCTGGCCGTCACCTCCGCTAAGCGCGTGGGTGAGCTCTGTGCTCTCTCGGTGCGGCCTGAGTGTCTGTCTATTCGTTTCGATAGCGGTGCCACTCTGGGGCCTAATCCAGTCTTCGTGCCAAAGAATATCCGGAGCTATTTCCGCTCCAGGGATATTATGGTTCAGGCGTTTCATCCGCCTCCTCACGCTAGTGAGTTGGAGGTGAGCCTTCACCTGTCATGTCCGGTCCGGGCTTTGGGGATTTACCTCAGCCGTACTCAGGGCCTCAGGGCTACCGATCAGCTCTTTGTCTGTTACGGTGGCTCTCGTGCTGGTAAGGCACTGTCGAAACAGCGCCTGTCCCATTGGTTGTGCGAGGGCATTGCCCTTTGCTACACGTTGGCCGGGTTGGCTCCCCCTGGGGCGCCCTGCTGGGTGGGGCCTCGGTGGAGGACATCTGTGCTGCGCCTTCATGGTCCTCACCGGGTCCCTTCGTAAGGTTTTACCTCATGGACATGACCGGGGGTTCTGTCTCCCAGGCGGTTCTGAGGTCTGGAACCTCTCCTGCTTCCCGTCCTTCGGTGGGGTAGCAGGGGTGTGTGGGTGTGGGCCACAATGTGTTGTGTCACACGTGGTTCCGCCTGTGCTGTGCGTTTAAGAGGTTCTAGTTCCCTCTTTTTCGCACTTGGGTGGAGTTGACTGCCGCCCCCTCTTCACTCGGAAGGAGGGGTGACGGGACTCCCCTCCCCCCTGATGTGGGCTTTCGGGTCCTCAGAGGGTGCATTTGTCGGTCCTCGCGTCTGCTCTGTCCCCATATCTCGATGGTGAAGAGCAAGACGCGATTCGCCAGTACGACTATATAACGATAGGTTATGTATATAACCTAGTTATATGAGTACTGGCTGAGCGTCCTGCTCTTAGCTTGCCCTGAGGTCCCTTGGGGTAGCTTTTCTTTTGGAAACGGTTTTCCGAGGAAGAGCGAGTGGTGACCACGCCTAGTGCTATATATATAGTACGTCACTAGGGCGGGGCCTGGCAGGTGCTGGGTGTATTTGTTTTATTCGTTGATGGAGTACACTAGGTACTGGAGATGAGGTATATCTCGATGGCGAAGAGCAGGACGCTCAGCCAGTACTCATATAACTAGGTTATATACATAACCTATCGTTAGTATGGCCACACCCCTGCTTATGGGGGAGCGGATGGGGGTTGGCCAGACAGATGAGGTATGAAAGGTGCATGTGAAAATTTATTCAGTGCTAATACTGATATGGAAGAGTATTGCAGTAGACGCAGAGCGGAGCTATGTGATAATATAACTGGGAACGAGGTTAAGTCTTTTCTGAATTTGCCTCAAATGGCATGGTAGCAGTGGGAACTGTACTGTGTAGATAGGCAATGCTCTATGTATCTCTATGACCTACTGTAATAATTTGGCTTGATTAGAGATGGCTAGTGACAAGTTCTGGGGGAAATATTATATAAAGAAAATGGGAATTAAATTACCAAATTACATTAAATTAGGGAAGCTGCTGTGATGATCAACAACATCTGTGATAATAGTTTGAGGTCATCGCCACAGCACCAGGGAAAACAGTTGTGTTAATGAGCTTTAATTAATATACTATATGCAACTGTAATGTACTGTGTATTCAGACTCATACGGAGAAGCGGCTGGCGCCCTCCTGTGGGTGTGGTGCAACAGAACAGAAGGGCCACTTCACCAAAGAAACTGCTGATTTATTTTACACATAATCTCACACACATCCAAAAACTCTAAACACTTTTGACAGTTATTAAATATGGCCACCAGTGATTTTGTCAGTCAGCTGCAGTATGTAGTCCTCTGGTTCTCTGAACCTCAGATTCAGTTAGCTGCAGTTTGTAGTCCTCTGGTTCTCTGAACCTCAGATTCAGTTAACTGCAGTATGTAGTCCTCTGGGTGCATGGCTGGGGGCTTTCATGCCTGGCATGGTGTTCTCAAGCATAAAACAGCTAATCTTGGATGGTGGGATCAGTGTTGGTGACCTTCAGGCCCCAATGAATGAGACGGTAAAGTGGAACTGATTGGTTATCAACACCTCTTCTCACTGGCGGACTCAGGGGGGGGGCAGGGCGACCCGATCTGTTATTTAGTTTGAAATGTTCGTTGAAATAAGTAGATTTTTAGTTTTTGTGTATTTATTAAGTTAATATAAAACCATATAGTCACATTTTAGAATACAATAGAATAGAATTTTAGAATACAACTAGAAACACTGTCCTGGCCTGCTTCTAAGTTCAGTGGTCTGACAATTTTTTAAATTTGGGAACCACTGCCCTAGAGCATGGCCCAGGGAGTGCTTAGTGTGGGGGGTTTTGTTTCACTTCAGGTGCATAAACAAATAAACAAACTTGAAACTTGCATCTGCACCTGCATCTGGATCTCTGGGCAGAATAGTCAGCCAGGCTGGGGTCAAAGCCAGACACACACACACACGCACGCATTAACCTGTTCATTTCTGCAACTAGGGTGGATGGTACTATAGGGCTGGGCGATTCTTGCTCAAATGTGAATCACGATTTTTCTCTCTAAGAATTGAGATCACGATTCTCTCACACGATTCTTATTTTTTCAATAAAATAATTGATTGCACTCTTTCTTAAACAGACAACATAACATATCAAAGTGCTTGACTTAAACTTAAGTTTAACATATATGAAAGTGCTTGACTTAAACTTAAAAGTATATTGTAACATACAAAATAACTCAAGTCAGAATCGTCATCATTTAAAAAAGTTAACTTAACTTTTTTTAATCTTTTTTAATAAAAAAAATCGTCATAATTTAAAAATTAGATTGCATAGGTCTATGAATCGAGATCGCGATTTTATTTCGATTAATTGCCCAGCCCTAGTGGATGGCGTGACACTTTTATGCCACACGCTTAATAGTGATTGATTTTTGAAAAAAGAAAAATATATGGATTATTGTAACGTGAGTCAAAGATGTGATACTGAGATACTTTCCTGGCATATACATCAAATATAGCCAACGCTATCCACAAACACACATGAAAAAAAGGCTATTTGCAGAGAATTGCAACAAGGGTGACTGGAGGGTTAAGTTTTAGACACACCCCCTCTTGAATGTTCAGATGCCAGATGGCTGTAACCCTGCATCCTACTGCTGTGTGAGGTAGGTAATACAGCAAGCTTTCTTTGAAGTTGCAAAGATTGAGTTTGTTTTACCAATTATGCATTACTGGGCGGCTACGTGGCGTAGTGGGCAAGGCGCTCGCCATGAAATCTGGAGACGCTGGGCTCGCCTGTTCGAGCCCAGCGCTCCACATTGGCTTTCAGTTTAGCTGGTCGTCCGTACTAATACACATTGGCTGTATTAGGGGGTGGGAAACTGATGGGTGGGGATCGGGCGTTGTGGACAGCGACTCCTACAGGTCGGTTGGTGCGCCTGCGCAGTAGAATCAGGAAGTGTCGGGGGCAGCGTGAGCCTCCCACACGTTACTCATCGCCACTGAGAGATCGAGCTGCGCAGGTGAAAAGATGCGACTGCTGTTACCTCAAGTACCGGAGGGGACTTGTGCTATGTATGACTTAGTCTACATTGCAGCCGGCTTGTGGGAGGCAAGAAACAGCGTTCGTGACAGGGGAGGGTTGAATTGGATGATACGAAATTGGGATGGGAGAAAATATAGAAAATGGGAGAAAAAAAGTGGATAAAAAAAGAAAAACAATTATGCATTACTAAATACTAATGTATGTACACTGCAAGTGTTTTTATTGATGGCAGTATGTTTTAGCCTAGGCTAGTGTAGGCTAGCTTTATTACTACTGTAGCTAGCTAACTAAACAGGTACCTTGCTTAGCTGATTATATGCTATAATGCTAACCTGTGTTCTCAATTTAGAAATAAAGTGTACACATTACTTTAGGATAGTTTGCACAAAATATACCCATAGGCTCTTCTTAGATAGCTGCCAGGATGAAGCTGCCAGGACGGCGGCCCTCTCCAGCTCACGACTCAACCATGGAAATATAGCTGCAACCCGGAGCAGAAAGCGCTCTGCCCTGTTTGCTCTCACATCGCCAAATTCCCCAGACTCACGCGATGGGTCCGACTCTCCAAAGTTTAAACGTCCTCGCCTGCGATGCTCTGCAGCCCATGCCAGTACGATAATTCAAACAGCGAGTGTTATCGATAGAAATGCCGCTGTGAACGAGCCCCTCCACACGGCGCTGCTGCCCGACCAACCGTCTAACTCCGCCAGCAATGCAGACGCTACTCCTGCGGCTTTTCACCATAGAAACCTGGCCATCTACGACGGGGAATGCATCCATGAACAGCCAGAGATCCTACTCATCAGAGATTCCATCACCAGGTTTTTGCAAATACCACACGGCATTACATATTGTTTTTCCGGTTTCGGGAGTGTACTCCCGAAATCATCGACAGATATCCGTCCGCCCACACCGTTATCATTCATATCGGAGCAAATGACGTAATGGCTAGACAATCCGCTAAACTCCAATCTGACTTTGAATCACTAATACTCACTATTGAAAGCCTGGGCAAAATATGCATTGTGTCTGGCCCCATTCCATCCATAGGTCGTGGATCTGAGCGATTTAGCCGTCTGTTCTGGTTGCACCAGTGGCTACAGACTTACTGTACTACTATAGGACTTTGCTATATAAATAACTTTGATCTGCTCTGGTCCAGGAAAGACCATTACAGACCCGATGGCATCCATCCAAACATATCGGGGGTAAATGTGCTAATACATAACGTCATACAATGTGTAGCATCACTGGCCTGACAACCAACCATATCTAGCTCTGTAGACTATATACAGAAGCAGCCTAAGCTACAAAGAAACACGTTGAGTGTCATCCCGATTCTGATCACCAGAAGACTAATCAATTACTCATTATCACGTCCCATATGTAAATCGAACCTTATCAATATCAGTGTTCAACCACAGACTGTCTCACGCCCCACTACAGAACCCGTACAGCTAAAACTAGCACTGTTCAACATTAGAGCGCTGAAACAAAAATCATTTCTGATAAATGAACTCATAGTAAAACATGGTGTACATTGTATGTTTTTAGTAGAGACATGGCTAGACAACATCACTGGTGTAGCAACACTGATTGAGACCTGCCCTTCCAATTTTAAATTCTATCAATCAAACAGACAGAGTGGGAGGGGAGGCGGAATAGCAGCAATCATCTCCACTCAATTTGTGTGCAGTGATATTGACCTGGGAATTTTTTTATCATTTGAATACCTTGCTATTGTATTGAAAACAGAAATGCCAGTAGTATGTGTGACATTGTATCGACCACCAAGGTACTCGCCACTCTTCATACAGGAATTTTCAGAACTCATATCGATCTGCATTACCAGGTATGATAGAATCATTCTTAATGGAGATCTAAACATTCATATCAACAAAAAGGATGACCCCAGGGGTTGCGAGTTTCTGAACCTACTGGACAGTTTTGGACTGATGCAACATGTTCACGAGGCCACCCACCAACATGGCAACACTCTGGACCTACTAATAACAACAGGGCTAAACATTGAGAATGTATCAGTAAAACAAATTCCAATTTCTGACCATTATTGTGTGTTCTATGGTACAAGCCTAATATTACATAAGACCAGAAGCGAATTCCTAGTTCACAGAAGGCTTCTGGACGCTAGAGCTGAAGCAAAATTCTCTAGTATGATGAAATCATATGACCAATGCAGTGAATCAT
This sequence comes from Notolepis coatsorum, assembly GCF_963971535.1. Taxonomy (NCBI): domain Eukaryota; kingdom Metazoa; phylum Chordata; class Actinopteri; order Aulopiformes; family Paralepididae; genus Notolepis; species Notolepis coatsorum. The sequence goes on from NC_140171.1 coordinate 67,233,509, forward strand.
CCTTAAATCAGAAAGTGCAAAACTTCCACAGCACCTTGTCAACAGTGTTAGATACTGTTGCCCCTCTGAAGGTTAAAAAGGTAAAAACTGATAGAATCTCTCCATGGTTAAATAAAACCAATGTTAAAGATAACAAGAGAAAATGTAGGATAGCCGAGCGAAAATGGAGGAAATTCAAACTCACAGCTCACTTTAATTTATACAAAGACGCCATGGGCCCATACAATAAGGCAATACAACTTGCGAGAAAGGAATATTTTTCCAAAATGATCTCAGAAAATATGGGTAACTCCAGGGTACTTTTTTCCACCATCGACCGGCTGATTAACATGCCACCCCCCCATATACCGCAGCAATCAGCCACAAAATGTGAAGAGTTCGCAGTTTTCTTTAATGAAAAAATATCATTGATTAGAGCAAGCATTGCCTCTGATATAGATCTGGCTGTGAGTGGAAACCCACCTGAGATAACTATGGGGGAATTCACATGTATTACATTACCTGACCTCTGTAAGATTGTCTCCGAGTGTAATTCCGCCACCTCCTGCCTCGATCCTATACCAACAGCATTTCTCAAGCGGGTGTTCGATAGTGTCTCAAATCATGTCCTTGAAATCATAAATATGTCGCTTCAAACAGGCACTTTTCCAGATGCATTTAAAACGGCTGTAGTAAAACCACTACTAAAGAAAACAAACTTAGATGTAAACGAACTAAAAAGCTATAGGCCAATATCGAACCTTCCATTTATCAGCAAGATATTAGAAAAGATAGTCTCAGTACAAATAAACTCCTTTCTCAAAGATAATAACATCATGGAGGAATTACAATCAGGTTTCAGAACAAATCACAGCACTGAAACTGCCCTTACTAAAATAGTTAGCGACCTCAGGCTAAACTCCGATGCTGGCAAAGTCTCAATTCTTGTCCTATTGGACCTTAGTGCAGCGTTCGATACGATTGACCATAATATCTTGATCAGTCGTCTTGAAAGACTGGTTGGCTTTTCCGAACATGTACTAAATTGGCTCATAACATACATTAAGGGGAGAAGGTTCTATGTTAAGCTTGGAGACAATGTATCCGAGGAACATGACAGCAGCTTTGGAGTTGCACAAGGAAGCTGCCTTGGTCCATTACTCTTCTCACTATATATGCTGCCCCTCGGGGACATCATTCGAGACCACAATGTATGCTTCCATAGTTATGCTGATGATACACAACTATATATCTCCGCAGAACCAAATAACACAACAGCCATACAGTCCATTACAAATTGTCTGTTAGCAATAAACAAGTGGATGAACAATAACTTCCTAAAATTAAACGAAAGCAAGACCGAAATCCTATTGATCGGCCCAAAAGCGAAAAGGGAAGTGCTGTGTGAAAACCTGGGGAGTCTGTCATCCTATGTAAAGACTGAGGTTACAAGCCTAGGTGTCATCTTGGACTCAGACCTGACCTTTAAGTCTCATATAAATAAGGCCATGAAAACGTCATTCTTCCACCTAAGAAACATAGCGAAAGTAAGACCTTTCGTAAATAAAAAGGATGCAGAGACACTGATTCATGCTTTTGTATCAAGTCGGCTTGACTATTGTAATGCACTGTTCACTGGTCTTCCCAAAGCAACCATTGGGAAGCTTCAGCTTATCCAAAACTCTGCAGCTCGATTACTAACTCATACAAGGAGAAGAGAACATATCACTCCAGTCCTAGCCACTCTGCACTGGCTTCCAATAACTCATAGAATTGATTTTAAGGTCCTTTTCCTAACATATAAAGCTCTTAATGAGCAAGGCCCAAAATACATAGCAAATTCCCTAGTTAGTTATCTGCCCTCAAGAACGCTACGGTCATCCACTACAGGTTTACTAGACACGCCCAGAAACCAAAAGAGGATAGGAAGTATGGCATTTGCCAACTATGCCCCAAAACTATGGAACACACTACCAACACACATCAGAAACGCCAGCTCCATAAAAATTTTTAAAGGAAAATTAAAAACGTACCTATACAGTCTAGCTTACAAATAGTTATGGCTTGGAAAAACCTGATGGATCCATGAGGCTAGGATAAGCCTTGTGGACCCAACTCTTTAGATGAAGGAACGGGTACATACGCACACAATACACGACCACTGATGGATCCGTAAGGCTTGGATAAGCCTTATGGACCCAACTCTTTAGATGAGGGTACGGGTACATACGCACACAATACGCGGCCACTGATGGATCCATGGGGCTTCGATAAGTCCTATGGACCCAACTCTGACCACTAATAAAAACGTAACTACACTAGCGTTATAAGAGCTAACATTGCTACTGTGGTAAATTCCCACAGACTTTCTACAATAATTTGAGGTTATTGTAGTACAACACAATGAGATTGACTATCTGGAAGGAGGAGGAAAGATTCATACTGATAGAATTGTTGGTCTCCTCATAGCAGATGAGGAATAAAACGTTTACGCCAGACAAACCAGAACTGTATTTCAACTCAGCTGATTTATTTGAACCAGGGCCAAGAGTGAATAAAAGGTTGACTTTTACATACAAAAGATTATCAGAAAACATTAACAGCTGTCTGTTGTACAGAAATATCACAATCAGGTTTGCATCTCCAACCTCAATAATGTACATAAAACAGTCGATAACATAATCTGAACATACATTGACCATGCTGTAAGCCCTTTTTTTGCATATAAGTAAGCCTGGTTTCTAAGCTAAGTTACATTCTAGTCTAACCAAACAATACGGGTTCCATCCAGCTTACTTACATCAAAAAGCAGTAGTTTCTCTGGTCGGGAGGAGTCGGTGGAGCCCCCAGACCCCCTGTGTTGGGTCCGGCCTGAGAGCTCCAGAATTACACTTTGTGGGCCCTTATATCCTATCATTTCTAGCCAAAATAGAATCCAGTTCACTATTACAGTTGATCCAATCAGGCGTCTCCTGTGGGCGATCTCTTGTGGGGGCTGGCAGCCCCCCCCCCTGGGTTGTGGCGACGTGATGGGACAGCGGTGGCCCCCGTTGATGTGATCTTTTGCTGAGATGAAGGGGCCTGTCTTGTCTCACGAGGGGGGGCTGGCCTGATGTCCTCTGAATACTCTTTGACCCTTTGGGCCAGATTACCATACAGTACTATCTGGTCACAGTAGGTGTGACCTTTGTCTATTCAACTATCCCTGCCACCACTTCTGCTAAACAGTATACAAGGCTGTTTATGAAATTCAACTCAATATTACCACACTACCTACCGTACAAGTGCATTGGTTTAGTGCATTTCCTACTTCCGGTTGCTACTGAGCGGACATGTTTGTGCAGACCTGTTCTCCCAAACTGGTAAGCAAATTACTGTTTTCATGTTTTAATTTTTACGTTATTTTCATTTTTAGGTTATTATTATTGTTATTATTATTATTATTATTATTATTATTATTATTATTATTATTATTATTATTATTTTTTTTTTTTTTAAACATTGATCTTAACTGATCACTGTGACTTTATTGCTTTTATCGTTATATATGCCTATGTTTGTGTACAGCACTTTGAGCTGCATGACATGTATGAAAGGTGCTTTATAAATACTTACTTACTTACTTACTTACTTACTTACTTACTTACTTACTTACTTAGATATCACCCCAGAGGCGGGCGGCTGGGTGGCGCAGCGGACATTGCGCTCGTCACCAATGCAAGAGACACCGGTATCGAATCCGGCTGTCAGCGTTGCCTCCGTCTTGGGCCGGCCATCATACTGACTCAATTGGCCGAGTTAGCGGGAGGGGAGTCGATTGGATGGTAATCTGGACTTGTAAACAGCGACTCCTACAGGTCGGTCAGGGCGCCTGCACAGCAAAGACAGGAAAATGGCGGGGGCAGTGTGAGCCTCCTACACGTTACTCCTCGCCAATGAGAGTCCACGCTGGCAGGTGAAAAGATGTGACTGGCTGCCTCTACATGTATAGGTGGTGTAGTGGCCGCTTGTCGCTCCCCAGTGAATCGACAAGCGTCCACGGTGCACCCGCTATTACTTATCCTACTCAGTCCCAAAGTTGTGATGTTGAATGAATTGAATGTCCAAAGTTGCTCCTCTTACGGTTTACAGGGTTTATTGTTGTCCAAAGGTAAATGATAGTGAGTGAAGGGTTTAAACAGAACAGTTGTCAATTGCTCAGATCCAACAGTGAAACAGGTAGAAAATTGTATCCTAACACAGGTGCACAAAGATCGCAGTGATCACCTTGGCTATTTATAGGAGTGGGCTGTAATGGGTGGTGAGCCCTCTAGTGTCCAAACATAAATAAGACAGTCTAAAACAGTGCATTGATCTAATATATAATATAATATATAGATAATAATAATACTAATAATAATAATAATAATAATAATCTATAACAAGAACACTCATTGGCCTTTACAGGAGGGGACATGTGATGGGCTTCTATCCTCCCTACGACCGGCCAGTGGGGGGAAAATGCGAACAACGATCAAGACAGGGGAGGGGAGAATTGGCACGGCTAAATTGGGATGGGAGAAAAAATAGAAAATGGAAGAGAAAAAGTGGATACAAAAAAAAGATATCACCCCAGAGGCTTCAATTTATTTAAAAAAATTTGAGAAAAATGATCTGCCAGTCATATAGGACATAATACGCATATAGCGGGCACAATCATACAAATGATTATCATATTATAATATCAATTATCATACAGCGATAATTATCGTACATTTGGCAACACTGGTGCTTCCTTAAGTGTCAAGAAGGTGGTGTGCTATGACTAAGGAGACTGGAGGGATCCCTGTACCAGCTAGCTGATGAATGTTACACCATCATGCCACTGCACAAGCACACACACACACACACTGATGTAAGTGCATGTGTGTTCTGGTCTGTCCGCAACGCTGAGCTCTCATCATGTGATCACCTCTGAATCACTGGTTAGGAGCAATGATAAAACCCATGTGACTGGCTACACTTTCCATCGCCTACACTATTTTGTGCATGACTGTGTGATGTCTTGCCAAATTAGACACGGTTCTGACGAGAAAACATCATTTAGGTTTGATTGATTGAAAACTTTATTAACAGATTGCAGAATGGGTACAGTACAGCTCAATACATACAATTGTTAAGGGGATGCAGACCAGAGAAAGACTTTCGTCTTGTTAACATCAGGGTCCCCCATTTTCAATTCATCATAACATATATGACATACACGACATAGATAGACAGTACTGCTACATCTATACATTTATGACATACCAGATTTGCAAAAACAGTACTGTTTGTGATACAAAAAGAGTCCAGAAAAGAGAGTATATACATTTGACGTAGAAACTGTACATTGGAGGAGGTTGGGTAGGTGGGGTGGGGTTTGGGGGACTGTACATTGGAGGTGGTTGGGTGGGTGGGGTGGGGGGGGGGGTAGGAGGGGTGGGTGGGGGACACTGTACAACTGTACAAGCAAAACTGTACATTGGAATATTGACAAAACCATACTTGGTCATTTACTGTACATTGGAGGGGGTTGGGTTAGGACATTTACAGGGGCCAGTATCGAATTGCAGTCTCCCGTAGGTGTTCTTTGAGAGTGTTTTTGAAAGTGGGTAGTGATTCACATTCCTTTACAGCTTTGGGTAGGGCGTTCCACATTGATGTGGCATAATTGCGAAACGTGTTTAGTCCCTTGTTTGAGCCGAATCTGGGTTTAACATGATTTGTAGAGCTCCCTCTGGTGTTGTGATCGTGGTATTCACTGACCTTTGGGAAGTATTTTGACATGTACATGGGTACCTTGGTCGTGTAGTTTATCTTGTAGACCAGGCCCATTGCAAGTTGCTGTACTCTGTCGTCTACTCTAAGCCATCCTAGGTTGTCAAAGTGGGCAGGGGTGAGGTGGGTTCTAGGAGTAAGGTCAAGCAGTAGTCCGAGTATTTGTTTTGAGATGTTTGTAATTTTGTTTTTAGCGCCTTTGAGGTGCTTTGGTACCATGAGGTGCAAGCATAGTCGTAGTACCCTTGAATGAGTGCTCCTGCCAGAGTCTTCAGGTTATTCTTGTTTACCAGTGAGGAGATCCGGTACAAGAATCGAGTTCGTTGGTTGACTTTTTTTTATTACATTGGATGCCATTTTGTCACAGGAAAGATTTGCCTCTAGGATGGAACCCAGGTAGGTAATTTCTTCTTTCCTTGTGACAATATTGTCACCCACTGTAACTGAGAAGCCGTCGGTCTTGCTGAGTTTGTTATTTGAACCGAAGAGAATGGACTCTGTTTTGCCCATGTGTAATGATAGTTTGTTATCAGCGAGCCATATGCAGATTTTGCCTAGTTCCGAGCTGAGGTTTTTTTTCAACCTGTAACTTGTTCTTGTCAGACCAGCAGGGCTGAGTCGTCCGCAAACAGGAACAAGTTGCAGTCACAAGCTGACGACATTTCATTTGCATAAATTAGGAACAGTAGCGGTCCTAGTATGCTTCCTTGTGGAACACCACAGCTCACTGTGAGGGGGGGGGGAATAGGGTACCGTTTGCGTGAATACTTTACCTAAGGCAGTTGTCCTTCCGCGTTCGGTTTGCGCGCCCTGATTGGCCTCTCAGCGCCCAGTCGCGTTAGCCCTACTATCGCCTAACTACTCGCTCAATATACTACCATCACTCAAGCGCCGTGCATCAGCTTTCAAACGTAACGCGCTATTCATATCAATCGACATCACATCAATATAAATAACGTATTGTTTTCATCTCTCACATCAATATAAATAACGTATTGTTTTCATCTCTCTATTAACGTAACGCGCTATTCATATCAATCGCCATCACATTAACCCAGCCTCCTCCAATGTACAGTTTCTACGTCAAATGTATATACACTCTTTTTCTGGACACTTTGTATCACAAACAGTACTGTATTTGCAAATCTGGTATGTCATAAATGTATAGATGTAGCAGTACTGTCTATCTGTATGTCGTGTGTGTCATATATGTTATGATGAATTGAAAATGGGGGACCCTGATGTAAACAAGACGAAAGTCTTTCTCTGGTCTGCATCCCCTTAACAATTGTAGGCGATAGTTAGTTGAGTGATAGTTAGTTTTAGTATATGATGCACGGCGGTAGCGAGTTGAGTGATAGTTAGTTTTAGTATATGATGCACGGCGGAGGTGAAAACAATACGAGGAAGTTGAGTGATAGTTAGTTGAGTGATAGTTAGTTTTAGTATATGATGCACGACGGTAGCGAGTTGAGTGATAGTGAGTTGAGTGATAGTTAGTTTTAGTATATGATGCACGGCGGAGGGCGAAAACAATACAAGGAAATGGGGCTGTGGAACTGAAGTGATAGTAGTAACACGATTGGGCGCTGAGAGGCCAATCGGGGCGCGCAAACCGAACGCAGAAGGACAACTGCCTTGGGTAAAGTATTCACGCGTACCGCTTACCGCCACCATCTGTTCTCTCCCCTCCAGGTAGGATTGCATCAAGCTCACTGATAGACTATCAAAACCAATTGCTTTTAGCTTGTCAATCAGAATGGTGTGATTGACAGTGTCGAAGGCCTTTTGTAGGTCCAGCATGACCATGCCGCAGTATTTGCCCGCGTCCACCTCTTGTTTGATGTGGTCGTTTAAATAGAGAAGGCATGCGTCAGTGGAGTGGGATGTTCTGAAGCCAGATTGGAATTCGTAGATTCGATTTTTTTCCGCGAGGTACTTTTCGACCTGTTCGTATACAATTCTTTCCATGACTTTCGAGATGGAGGTAAGGATAGAAACAGGGCGGTAGTTGCCTGGGTCTAATTTACTGCCCTTTTTGTGCAGGGGTGTTACTCTCGCAATTTTGAAGTCCTTGGGGACGTGTCCCTGTTTTATGGAGAGGTTTATTATGTGTGTGATGACTGGGGTGATGGCGGCTGCTGAGTCTCTGAGGAATTTGGAGGGGATGTTATCATGGCCAGTGGCCTTGTTCGGTTGGAGGGCGTTCAGTTTTTTTGAGTACCTCATCTGTTGTTACCATTTCCAGTCTGAAGTCATCTTTGTGGACCCCTAGGTTCTTGTAGTATGCTACTATGTGTTCTACCCCATAATAATGCCCTGAGTGGGAGGGTAGTTTGTTTACCAGTGTTGTGGCTATGTTTGTGAAGATTTTTTTTTAAGTAATTGGCTACATCCAGCTTGTCTGTGATGAGCGTGTTGTCCGTCTTTATGTTTATGTTTGAGAATCTGGTTTTAAGTTTTTTACTGCAGCCTAGTTGAGTATTGAGTAATTTCCAAAGTTCACGTGGTTTGTTTTTGTTTTCCTCAGTTTTGTCATTGATGATTTATTTTTTTGCTGTTTTGATCATGGAGTTTACGTCATTTCTTAGTCTGTTTCTTTCCAGTTTGAGTTCAGTCACGTGGGCTTGGAGTTCACTGCTCGTGCTTTTGGTAAGCTTTGACTGACTTTTACAAAACTCAGAGCATTTTGTTTCTGGTTTTCATAGCGGTCAGTATTTCAGTGTGCATCCATGGCTCAGCGCGATTTTTTACCCTGGTGGTTCTTAGGGGGGCCATGTTGTTTAGTATTGCTGAAAATTTGGTTTTGAAAACCAAGCCATGTTTCTTCAACCAGTGTACCATTGAGTTCATCTGACCAGTCCAGGCTCTCCAGTTCAAGGTTAAAGGCCTCACTAGAGTAGGTTTTGAGGTCTCTAGATGTGACTGTTTTGTGACAGCCAGCCTTTTGTTTTAGCTTTTTGCGGGTACAGAATATCATATAATGATCACTTAACCTGCATGCTATAACCCCTTTATTGGAGATCTTGGACTTGTCAGAGGTCAGGATGAGGTCAATGGTAGTCCGAGTTGACTCACATACACGTGTGGGTTGGGTGATTAGCTGGCTGAGGCCGTGCAGATCACAAAACCTATTGAAGGATTTGAAGACGGGCGCATCTTTTTGTTGCATATCCGTGTTCCAATCCCCAATAAGAATCTTTTCTGCATCCTCAGCTCCAGCTAAGCACACATCCAACACATCATAAAAGCCATTTTATCATTACCCATACAACTAATATGAAACGTCTTGTAATGACCTGTATTAAAAACCATACATGAAGTCTCTATATGAAGCTGTATACTATATCTATACAGTATTGCATACCTACTGTACTTATTAGTTATACCACTGGCCACTATGGCTTACTACCATAGTATATTTAATTTATACTTCACTGTACAGATTAACATATCTACTCAGTAGCTTTGTTATATACTGTATATATATATATTCCATTTAACCACCTCTATACACTGCATATTACACACATGCCCTTTACTGTTACCTTGCACTCTGGTTATTGTATTCTACTGCCATTATTTATCAGTTAAACTTACTATGTACCACTGCTGCTAAAAAAAGATTTGCACCAAGTTCTCTTTTACCTCCTGTGACAGAGTGGGTCTGTCACTGACGCCGGGGCAGCACGCACACACACATACACACAACATTCACTCATAATATACATTCATACATAATCAAACATGCATACATATCCATTAATCTAAGCATACATGCATTTATACATACATTCATATATCCATTCATACATACATTTATTTATTGTTGTGTTGTGTATATATATTTATTTGTTGTGTTGTGTATATATATTTATTTATTGGGTTGTGTATATGTATTGGTATTGGGAGGTTGTTTTTATATAATGTGTAGGAAACGGCAATCCATTTTATGTGTAGCACCTGTGTCGTTTTGTGTTAATTAATTATGTGTGGCACCTGTGGAGGGGGAGGAGTGCAGGTGTCATGAGGGCTGCGTGCCCAAAGTTCTGGGTTCTTGCCCTGCACCAGTTACACTGTAGGTGACTGAGGGAAGTGCCATATGTGTATTGTTAGTCTGTTTGTCTCTGTGGTGGTGCTTCACCAGATAACGGTTGCAAAGTGGGTAACTAGGGAAGCGCCACCCAGTAAGTGTTTTGTCTATCAGATGCCGTTATTGTGGAACGCATCTGATAAGATTGCAGAGGTAGGGTATAGTTTAGTTATTTATTTAGATTAAGTCATTTGTTTATGTAATGTCACCTCTGCACTTGGAAGGCTGGGAAATAAAAACAACACCAAGACCATTTTTTCGACTACGCCATCATTTGTGTGACTTGAGGGGAGAGGAGAAAGAACCCCGTCACACCTCCTATATTTATTTCAATCATATTCATTTTTAGCCACCGTTTATACTGTATATATAGTCCTGTATAGTGTATGTACATTGTGTCCTATATGTTACTTTAGGTTTATATTAGATATTTTTTTTATATATATACACCGTGGGAAGGGGGAAATGCAATTAAATTTCTCTGTATGTCTTGCACATTATGAGAAGCAACAATAAAGCTGAGATGCTAACTTCTTACTTGTTTCACCCTGGTGCATAGTTGCAGTTATTGAATCACAAACTTCAAAACCAAACAGGACAGCGAGTAGCCATTTGTGATTTAATCAAAGAGAACCTTAGTAATAAGATCAACATGGTTGACCTACCCTACTCTAGGCCTTCTCGACAACGACGAGAAGGCCTACCGGGAGGAGGTTGAGGTACTGGAACGCTGGTGCCAGGACAACAGCCTGCTCCTGAACATTGGTAAAACCAAGGAGCTGATCGTGGATAATAGGAGAGGACAGCAGAAGACGCACACACCACTGATGATTAACGGGGCTACCGTGGACAGCTTCAAGTACCTGGGGGTCCACATCTCAGAGGACCTGACATGGTCAACACACAGACACAGTAGTAAAGAAGGCGAAACAGCGTCTCTACCACCTGAGACAGTTAAGGAAGTTCAGAGTATCGGGAAAGATACTCCAGTCCTTCTACTCAGGAGCTGTAGAGAGCATCCTGACCGGAAACATCACTGCCTGGTATGGAAACAGCACGGCACAGGACAAGAAGGCCCTACAGAGAGTGGTGTGCTCAGCCGAGCGTACCACGGGTATTGCACTACCCCCCCTGCAGGTTCTATACAACAAGAGGTGCAAATCCAGAGCCTGCAGGATAATGAAAGACCCTCACCACCCCAATAACAGCCTGTTTCAGCTGCTGAGGTCAGGCAGACGCCTGCTGTTGTGAAGGGCCAGATTAAACCGAATATATATATTTATTTATATATATATATTTAATTGTATTTGTATATTCTCTAATATTCCCTGATATCCCTTGTATATTCCTTGTACAATATGCATTGAATATCCATTCTAGCCTACTGAACATCCCATAATAGTCTCCATTCTACTATTGGTCGAGACCTTGGTGCCAGGCTGCCATACCCCCCAGACCCAGTTCAAACGTACCGCTCAACATGTACGAACAAGTCCTAGTTCCGCGTAGGAATCTGGCTACCGCACCACTAATGGGACTATTTGTTCATAGTGCGTATATATACTGCGCTACTAAAGTAGGACTTCCTTTTCAGTCCAGTTTCTTACCCTCCAATAGAGTCACAGACGTAAAGCCTCCCCGCGACGCCACGTGTGGGAGTAAGGCCAAGTTCGCCTACCATCGGTATTGAGACATTGTGTATATTAATATTTGAATAGTCATATTTGGCACTATATCGTCGAGTTGGACGTAGTCTATTAAGCTAATAATAGTCTGTTAATATATAGTGCTTCGTACGGTGAGAATACTACCGTAGTCAGCACCCCATCGTTTCGGGCATCAGCTGGACGCTTATCCAGGGTGGTTGACCCCATGTGAAGCTGCACCCGAGGAGCTCCAGGCCAAAGAGCGAGTGGACCTGTATACCGGATTATTCTACCGACGACAGCCCGCCTTCCCAGGCACGGATTATGCTTTGTATACGTTGATTATTCCATGGATAAAGACCCCCGACACTGCCGTGTGTTGGAACCCCCCCCCCCTGGAGAGGACGCAAGGTGAGGAGACGCTCTGCAAGACGAGGTCGCTTCACGTCTCTCCTCCGTGGACCGGAGGACGCCGGCCCACAAAGAGTCCATCTGCTTTCATCTGTGGTCCAAGGATCGCCGGCGCATTGAACGGCACTACAGTGGGTTCACCTGGGATACCCTTGGCCGGATGAGGCAGCCGGATTCTACCCCCCCCCCCCCCCCCTTCCTACTCTTGTCGGCTTACAAGCGACCGGATTAACCCCCCCTAGTGTATCCAGCCTATAATCATTAAAGTATCATTGCTGTTATTCCTTAAATATTCCAGGTCGTATATGTACCACCTGCGCCTTCAGAGATTGGACATTCTCTATTGATATACCGACAAATACTCTTGCCATAAAAGTGCATACTAATTCCCATTCATAAATGTGATTGATTTGATTAAGTGCTTGCTCTACACACCATCGCTGTGTAGAAATAAAGACCTATTTCTAATTCGTACATTTGTGTTGGATCCGTTTCATCTACGTGACAGTGTTCATCATAATATATTTATGCCGAGTACTGGGTGGCCGAATATTAAGTACAAAGGTAGTGGTAGTAAGTATCATATCTAGTAATACAGTCAGGGAATTGTACCCCTCAGTTACAATTGGTCCTTCGAGCCGGAGGGTAATCAGTGTAATATTAATATAGTGTTATTAATATTGAAATGGCCTATGATGAACACTCCACGAAACGATCCTCCTAACCAACGCCCGCAGCGCGAACGACGGCTCCCTCAGTACTTAGAGGCTTACGCTGTCAGTCAACAACCTAGTCTTCTACTAACAGTAAACGCGGTAAAACTAGAAAGTAAAAGTATGTCTAACCCCAACGCCCAGACTACCCCGACCATAGAGGCCCCTACGGGTTCTAATGTAACTGACCAAGTTCACGGTGGGGACCAGTGGGAACCAGACATGACTTCACACCCCGCCAGTACTGAAGAAGTAGTCCCCGATGAGTCCCGGGAGGAATACAACGCTACCGAGAGAGAACTCGGCACGGAAGAAGACGGGGAGAGCACCGTGGAGATAGAGCTCCAAGGCTCCGCAAGGAGTACCCCGAGGGAAGGCTCCCCTATACAACCGCCTTCTCCCAGCGAGGCAGAGAGGACCCTACAGCAGGCCTTCCTCATCAGCCTGAACGCCGCTGCTGAACGCGACCGACTGCAGATCCAGCAGCGGAGCGAAGAAGAGCATATACGTCTAGAAATAAGACGCATTCAGAGAGAAGAGAATGTGGCCCGAGACCGAGCAGACAGCCAGCGAGCAGCTGCTGGTGCTCTACGGGACGCAGAGCGCGACAGACAGCAAGCGCAACTAATAGAACAGCTGATCAGACGGACAACACCCTCTCCCTCCGCCAGAGGCTCCAGGAACTCGTCTAGACACACCTCCAGGGCGGCATCCCCTAGCCGAGTAAACAACCCTGAACTTGACCAACAGACGAGGTCTATACCCCCCACAGACCACCTCCCCCCACCGGTCCAAGCGAGACCTAGCAACCGGGAAGGAGCAGCATATCCTGTGGAGAGGCTAAACCAGAGACTACAAGCACTGGATGACCTAACTGAAGACGAAGAGGAAGAGGAGGAGAACCACGCCCGACGACAGCACAGTACTCTACCGGACCAGGAGGTCCGGTACAGCCCAGGCTATACTCCCGCGGAGCTGCGCTACAGACCCCCGATTCTATACACGGGTGAGCACGACGCACGACCCGCACCGAGGAACAGCACCTGGACAAGCGGGCCATGGTACACTGCCGGTACCAGCCCATACCAAGGAGCGGGAGGAGACTCGCCTAGGAGGCCTCTCCCCCAACGCTCGCCGATGTATCCACAGTCAGCGTCATACATTGGCACGCCTATGGTACCCAACTTCACCCAAGAGAACCGGGCCCAGTATACAGAACTCCGCATGTGTCTGGAGACCATGTTGGTGGATGTATTGGATGAACGCCATAAATACGCCATCCTACTGAAGCACTTAAAGGTACCCCGCGCACATAATATAGCGCTCGCCTACGCGACTTCCACCACCCCATACACAGCAGCGCTGGTAGCATTGGACCAGAGGTATGGGCGCAAATGGGATTACGTGATCCGACACATCGACCGCTTACCCCCAGCAATAGACAATCGAGCACAGGACGACCTGTCCATCAGAGTGCAGTCCCTGGTAGGGATGTTGGGAGCGCAGAGAGAGAAGGGGAGGCATGAACTTTACGCCAACTCAAATGTGGAAAGGATCTTGGAGAAGCTGCCGCCCGCTCGACAGGAGCGTTTTAGGCGGCAGAGAGACCACCGAGACCCGAATGGCCCCGAACCGAACCTCCTCGATCTAGCAGACTTCCTGGCGAGAGAAGTCAGCAGCCTACGGCTAGATACATTCGGACGGAGCACCCCTGGCTCCAGAGAAGGAACCAGACGACTAAATGATGGAAGAAGATCGGTGACTGTGATGCACCAATCGGAGTCAGTACCGAGCAGCAGGAGCCACAGTACCCCCTCCAGAACGGAGAAGTGGAAGATAGTGTGCCCCTACTGTGAGAAAGAACACTGGCTAGCGCAATGCGACTCCTTCCCCAAGCTGAACGCGGAGGAAGCAAGTCAATGGATAAAGTCCAACAAGCGCTGTTTTCGCTGTGCGCGCTCACACATGGCAGCCGAATGCCGCTTAAAGAAAAGGTGCACCAAGTGCGATGGAGCCCATCTGGACATACTTCACGACAGTAACAGACGGCGCCCTTCACCCGCACCATCCAGCAGCAAAGCGAGCGTCATGTACATCGATCCCGCCAGCAGCAGTGGAGCCCGAGTACTCCTAAAAGTAGTGCGTGTGACACTAAACTACCAGAATAAAGTCCTGGACACTTACGCCGTCCTCGATGACGGGTCAGAGAAGACCCTTCTGCTCGCCTCCGCTGCGGCCCAGCTAGGGCTGCGGGGAAGCGAAACCCAAATGACAATTCGGACAATAAGACGAGATTTGAAGACGATAAAGGGCGAGAATGTCTCATTCTCTATCGCAGCAAGCGGCCAGCCTGAGCGACGGTACCAGATTACAGACGCTTTCACCAGCCAAGAAATAGGACTGTCGCGGTACACATACCCCGTCGCCAAGCTGATGGAGAAATATGTACATCTGCGCAAGTTACCGATCCCGCTCATAGACAATGCTATGCCGACCCTGTTGATAGGCTCCGACCATGCAGACCTCATTGTCCCGATAGACCGGGTTCATACCGGACCCCGAGGCTGTCCTGCAGCAGTCGAGACCCGTTTGGGATGGACTCTCCAAGGCCCGCTCGCCAAATCTCTCAACCGAAGTACAGCCACTAGATGTCTCCACTCCCGAGTCACGGAGGGAGAAACCGCACTCCTGCAACACGTAGAGCGGTTATGGACCTTGGAACAAATGCCCTTTAAGAACGGAAAGAAAGACATTCGCTCTAAAGATGACATTTACGCCATTCACCTCCTCGAGACAGGGACCAAGAGAGTCCCGGTCAACGGCGTGTTGAGATACGCCACGCCACTCCTGCGGCGAGAAGGAATGCCTACTTTCCACGCCAAGACAGACGCCACAGAACAGTACCTGCTGAACACGGAGCGGCGCTTAGCCAAGAACCCCGCCCAAGAGAGTGTATACCGCGCTGAGATTGAGAAGCTCATCACAGCGGGACACGTCACAAAGATGGACATTAAAGAGGCTGACCAGACCACTGAATCGTGGTACGTGCCTCACCACAAGGTCCATCACAACGGTAAAGACCGCATAGTATTTAACTGCAGCTACCAGATCGGATCCCAAAATCTGAATAAAGAGTTACTGCCCGGTCCCACACTCGGCCCCTCCCTACTCGGCGTTCTACTCCGCTTCCGCCAGGAAAAGGTGGCCATCAGCGGGGACATTAAAGGAATGTTCCTGCAGGTGAGATTAGTAGAGGAGGACAAGCCCCTGTTACGGTTCCTATGGAGAGAGAAGCCAGGAGATGAGCACCCAGCCATCTACCAATGGGAAGTCCTCCCCTTCGGAACGACGTGCAGCCCCTGCTGTGCTACATTTGCACTACAGAAACATGTAGCAGAGGACCCAGCAGCGGACGAAGAGGTCCGACACAGCGTAAAGAACAGCTTCTACGTAGACAACTGTCTACAAAGCCTTTCAACCCAGGAAGAAGCCGAGGCTCTCCTGATTAAACTCCGCGCCTCATTGATCAAAGGCGGCTTTGATCTCAGGCAGTGGGCCAGCAGCGATCCGCAAGTACTGCGCAGCCTCTCCTCCGAGGACAAGGCAGCCAGCAGCGAGACCTGGATGGCTACAATCCCGGGAGAAGCCCAGGAGATGACCCTGGGATTGGTGTGGCGATTCAAACCAGATTCGCTTCACTACAGACACAAGCCCCTGACTACGGAGCAGGGAAGGCCGGCGGCGGCGCCGACCACCAGACGGAGTGTGTACACAACACTCGCCCGACAATATGACCCGCTAGGATGTATTCTACCGTACACCACCAGGGCAAAAATGATTGTACGAGCATTGTGGGACAAGGACCAGGGCTGGGACGACCCCATTCCCGCACACCTTGCATCCACCTGGAGAGAGTGGGAGATGGAGCTCCACTCACTCCCAGGTGTTAATATGCGCCGAAGCTACTTCCCACCCACGGTGAGGCCAGAGACATGTAAAATGGACTTACACGTCTTCAGTGACGCCTCAGAGGTCGCATACGGATCAGTAGCCTACTTGCGGGCCCAAGAGAAGGGGGGAGAGATCTACACAGCATTTGTCCTCGCCCGCTCGAGAATAGCCCCACGCAAGCAACAATCTATCCCACGTCTAGAGCTCTGCGCAGCCCTAGCCGGAGCGCACCTAGCCACGCTCATCCAACGTGAGCTCACCATACCGGTGTCTAGAACAATCCTGTGGTCAGATTCCACGACAGTACTCGCCTGGATCAAATCAGACTCATGCAAGTACAAAGTCTTCGTGGGAGTCAGAGTCACCGAGATTCAAGACTTAACCGAAGAGTTAACCGGAGAAACAGAGTGGCGCTACGTTGATACAAAACAGAACCCAGCTGACGTCATCACCCGGGGAATCCCCTAGATGACCTCACCCGTCGCAATGTCTACAGTGACGGCCCCGCATTCCTAAGACTCCCGGAAGGACAGTGGCCCATGCCTATCCCGAGGGAAGCAAGTCCAGAGGAGGTGGAAAATAAGAAGTCCGTGTTCTGTGGATTGAGCACCGTAGCCTCCACCGACCCTAACATAGACGATTGCACGTCCATAGAGAGTGCACAACAAAGAACATTCCTGCGGTACCACCCGGAGTGCAAGTCCCCCGCTGATATGTCAGCAGCTAACTACGAGGAAGCAGAATTGCTTCTACTGCAGCGAGCCCAGAGAGACTCGTTCCCCGATGAATTGGCCTGTCTACAGGGAGGAAAGCCCGTCCCATCCGACAGCAGATTAATTCATCTGGCCCCCGAGAGCGACGCTCATACCCTCATCAGAGTGGGTGGTCGCCTACGCAAAGCCCCCAATCTACCGGATGACATTAAATACCCGATCGTATTGAACAGCCGACACAAGGTCACAGAGCTGATTATAAAGAAATACGATGAGGATGTACATCACGCAGGAGCAGAAAGAGTCTTCGCGGAAATCAGACGTCGTTACTGGATCCTACAAGGAAGAGAGGCGGTACGACGCTTCCAGCGAACATGTCTAGACTGCCGCAAGTGGCGCGCGCAGCCCAGCATACCAAGGATGGCTGACCTTCCTCCATGTCGCCTCCGAATCGGTGACAAGCCATTCCACTCAACGGGTATGGACTGCTTTGGCCCGCTGCACATAAAGAAAGGAAGAGGAACCGAGAAGCGGTGGGGTATTGTATTCAAATGCATGACCACCAGAGCGATACACATCGAGCTTCTCCCGACCATGAGCACAGACTCATTCCTTATGGCCTTCCGTAGATTCACATCACGGAAAGGAAGACCGTCTACCCTATTGTCCGATCATGGGACAAACTTCAAAGGCGGCGAAAGAGAGCTGAGAGAGAGCTTCCAAGCTATGGGCCCAGAACTTAAGACCCACCTCGCTCCAGCACAGGTTGATTTCCAATTCAACCCCCCAAACGCACCCCACTTCGGTGGCACTTGGGAACGAGAAGTGCGCTCCATAAAGACAGCCCTGTACGCAGTACTTGGGGCCCAGACTGTGGCGGAAGAAGTCCTAATGACAGTCCTCACGGAGATTGAGGGAGTACTTAACTCGAAGCCCCTCGGATATGTCTCCAGTGATGTGGCGGATATCGACCCAGTTACCCCCAACACACTCCTGATGGGGCGGCTAGATCCTGCATTACCCCAGACAATGTACCGGCCTGAAGAAGCGAACGGCCGACGAATGTGGAGGTACAGCCAAGTATTAGCCGACAAGTTTTGGAGCAGTTTCCTACTGCACTACCTACCGTCTCTACAGACCCGCCAGAAGTGGGTAAAGGAGAGAGACAATTTGACAGAAGGAACAGTCGTCATGATTATTGATCAATCACTGCCCAGAGCTATGTGGCCGGCCGGCCGCGTAAGCAAAGTGATCACCGGTGCCGACGGCAAGGTCCGAGCAGCTGAAGTGCTCGTCCAGGGTCGCACTTACACCCGTCCCGTGGCGAGGCTCATAGAACTGCCCCGACTCCCAGACACAATCGATGATGACCATGACCCTATAACCCTATGACTTTGTGAAGTTGACTGACCCCTACAGCAAACCCTTATGTGTAAATAGACAACGCGATTAATCTGTCTCTGTTTAACTGATTAGGTCTGGGACCAATCAGGGGGTGGCTGTTGTGAAGGGCCAGATTAAACCGAATATATATATTTATTTATATATATATATATTTAATTGTATTTGTATATTCTCTAATATTCCCTGATATCCCTTGTATATTCCTTGTACAATATGCATTGAATATCCATTCTAGCCTACTGAACATCCCATAATAGTCTCCATTCTACTATTGGTCGAGACCTTGGTGCCAGGCTGCCATACCCCCCAGACCCAGTTCAAACGTACCGCTCAACATGTACGAACAAGTCCTAGTTCCGCGTAGGAATCTGGCTACCGCACCACTAATGGGACTATTTGTTCATAGTGCGTATATATACTGCGCTACTAAAGTAGGACTTTCTTTTCAGTCCAGTTTCTTACCCTCCAATAGAGTCACAGACGTAAAGCCTCCCCGCGACGCCACGTGTGGGAGTAAGGCCAAGTTCGCCTACCATCGGTATTGAGACATCGTGTATATTAATATTTGAATAGTCATATTTGGCACTATATCGTCGAGTTGGACGTAGTCTATTAAGCTAATAATAGTCTGTTAATATATAGTGCTTCGTACGGTGAGAATACTACCGTAGTCAGCACCCCATCGTTTCGGGCATCAGCTGGACGCTTATCCAGGGTGGTTGACCCCACGTGAAGCTGCACCCGAGGAGCTCCAGGCCAAAGAGCGAGTGGACCTGTATACCGGATTATTCTACCGACGACAGCCCGCCTTCCCAGGCACGGATTATGCTTTGTATACGTTGATTATTCCATGGATAAAGACCCCCGACACTGCCGTGTGTTGGAACCCCCCCCCCCTGGAGAGGACGCAAGGTGAGGAGACGCTCTGCAAGACGAGGTCGCTTCACGTCTCTCCTCCGTGGACCGGAGGACGCCGGCCCACAAAGAGTCCATCTGCTTTCATCTGTGGTCCAAGGATCGCCGGCGCATTGAACGGCACTACAGTGGGTTCACCTGGGATACCCTTGGCCGGATGAGGCAGCCGGATTCTACCCCCCCCCCCTTCCTACTCTTGTCGGCTTACAAGCGACCGGATTAACCCCCCCTAGTGTATCCAGCCTATAATCATTAAAGTATCATTGCTGTTATTCCTTAAATATTCCAGGTCGTATATGTACCACCTGCGCCTTCAGAGATTGGACATTCTCTATTGATATACCGACGAATACTCTTGCCATAAAAGTGCATACTAATTCCCATTCATAAATGTGATTGATTTGATTAAGTGCTTGCTCTACACACCATCGCTGTGTAGAAATAAAGACCTATTTCTAATTCGTACATTTGTGTTGGATCCGTTTCATCTACGTGACAGTGTTCATCATAATATATTTATGCCGAGTACTGGGTGGCCGAATATTAAGTACAAAGGTAGTGGTAGTAAGTATCATATCTTTGCATTCATCTAAAAAATGTTTGGACCCTATGGTGTTCTTGTTCTGTTCTTGACTTATTGTTATGTTGTCTTCTTGACTTGTTTAAAGAAGACCTGTACGGCCCATGGGGACATTAACGTGTGTTGTCGGGCCCTATAAATAAATTTGATTTGATCTAGTAATACAGTCAGGGAATTGTACCCCTCAGTTACACCTGCGAACCCCAGCTACTAGGACAGAGCGGCTTAGGCTCAGCTTCTTCCCCCAGGCCATCAGAGCCATGAACAATGAACATTGAGTGCTCAGAACATTGAACTGTCCACACACAAGCACACATGAACACACACACGACACGCACACTGTGCACGCTCACACACGAGCAGCCACTTAACACTTTAACATGAGCGGGCACACACTCATGTCGCACACACGCACACTTATGGCCAAAGGAAAGGACACTTTAAATTAGAATAACAGGAACAGTGTATTGCACTACCAAAGCTAACTAGCATGTCCCACATGCTCTGTAAATAACTATGTACAGATACCGAGATGTCACTCCATGTTACCTGCTACCTGTTACTGCACAATGTTGTTTCCTTCTTATGATTCTATTATATGTACCACTGTATTGCACATCGTTGCGGGCAAGACCACCCGCTGTATGATACCCATTGTATACCTGTATGCCGTGACAATTAAAACTCTTGACTTGACTTCTCTGGAATGATGTCTTGCATTGCATTCAGTTAGGTCCTACCTCATTGGTTGTAATAGAGGTATACAGACCCATCTGTTGATCCATGTTCTAACGATGCATTAGTGGGTCTAATCTTAAAATATTTTGATGGGGAGAGGATTGTCATGGGTGATTTAAATGTAATAATTAATCTGGGTATCTCAAGGAGATTACTGCTAACCTTAATTTATCCCAGTTAATAACAGAACCCATCAGATCACATTTGAATTTTGAAAGTGCTCCAGGTCTATTCTAATAGAGCTTTTATTCTCCAATAGGCTTGACAATTACAACTGGCAGTGTTTTGAACTTGCTTAATGAAAACAAAATCTCATGGTTACTAAAAGACATTTTAGACACTTCAGTGAACAAACTTTCTTAAGTGATAGTGACCAGTGATATACACCTCAGTTGAGTTCTGACTTGCAAATGGTTCTGGATTTTTATACTTCAATTGTTGATAGGCAGGCGTCGCTTAAGAAAAATAGAATAACACTGGTTCTCTCAGGAGTTGTCAGCCTTGTTTAAAGAAACGAACAGTCCTTGGTCTCGTGTCAGACTTGCAGGTCACACTTTCACATTGGCGGTCATTAAAACAGATTAGAAATCAATGCACCTCTGCAGTAAGAAAAACCAAGTCAGACAATTTTTTCGATCTCATCACCAGCTTCTACTCTAATCCGGACAATTTCTGTAAAGCAGATAATTTGAATAAAAACGAACCCACAAATGATCTGCCTACGCGTATCAAGTACGATGACTGTGATTTCAGGCAGAAATTAGATTTGCTTAACATTTAACATAACAAGCACTTTGGGAATGCAGGCCATTTGTTTGATAAGATCTACACAGGGCACGCCCTGGCTGCCGAGGATGGTATGTGCTCAATGGATCATGCTTCCAAATTTTCTTTCAATCCCTTCACCCCTAGTGTTGTATTATAATCATTACAAGTCATTGATACCAGGAGTTCAACAGAGAATACATTTGATTCCTTTTTTATAATAAAAATCTCTGCTCCAATTATTGATTGATGTCATTTATAGAAATGCCTTGTCCACTCCACCTAGACACCATCATTAGGCTCTTAGATCCATGACTGGTGATAGTTACGGCACTGCATCCTGTATAAGGTACTGTAGGTTGGTCTTCTCTATCAGAAAGATGAAATAGACATTGGTAGCGGTTTATCTTTGATGGAAAATTGTCTAATATATGTCAATGATGCTTGAGTGGAATTATGGACCCTATCTGACCCACTCAAATGATTGGCTTACACTTAAGGCCGTGCGGACAGTGTGGTAGCATTTAGGTAGATGTGTAGTTACTGACAGAATACATACATGCGCAGCACATAGGCAGACACACCTAATTCGCATACATGCCGACACACCCACTAGATGATTAGAACGGATAAGATATACCTGCGCATAATTAGTTGACACACATCTCACGTTCAGACACATAGACCCACACAGTACATAAACACTAGGGTAGAGAGTTAGTGAAGCGTGTTGGAGGTGGTGTTGTGTTGTTCTAGAGAGAGAGATATAGTATTCAGAGTGTTCGTGGGTGGCAGAGTGAGTGGCGGAGAGAGGAGAACGGAGGGCGATCGTGTGTGTATCGACCTGGACCGGCTACGAATCTCCCTTGTGTACCGACCCGAACTGTCTGACAAAACAATCCCTTTTTCTGGCAACAAACCCCTTTTGTGTATCGACCCCCGGACTGTCTGACCATTCTATTGCCTGTCGAGCGCTTATGGTGAGTGGGATATTCAGAAGCGCAGTCTGCTGGTGTATGATTTGTTTTGCTGTTATTTGGAGTTTAAATAAAGGAAACAAAAGAGACCGTTTGTGTGGAAATGACACATTCTTGTGGAGAGTCTGCTTTACATGCGGACGCGGTTCGTTACATATGTTGGAGAATGCGGGCATTGCACCCGTTAAACCAAAAAACCCAAGAAATTGTTATTTCTCTACATCCCTAACCAGCATGGCTGCTCCTTGGGTATCCCAGAGCGCCCAGGTCCGCAGGCATGAGGAGTTCATGGCAGCGTTTACCCGAGAGCAGCGTGCTCTGCGTGATGAGAGTGGGGCGCTGGAATGCAGGGGCTGCATGGAGTATGGGCACAGGATACTGCAGTGCCCAGACACGGAGGTGACCGACCCCTGCGATAGACTCCACTGGGAGCAGGTGGAGCGTGAGGAGAAGGCTCAGGAGAGAGCAGCCCTCAAAGCCAAAGGGAGAGCTGCCACAGCAGCCGGGGCTCTCCAGAGGGCTAAGGAGGAGGCAGACCGAGCCTGTCTCCTCACCAGGGACTGCAGCCCACAGCCGGAGAAGGCTGGGGAGGCGTGCGCGCCCGACGAGGCCCGCCAAGGGGCACGATCAGAGACGTTCAAGAGCTGGAGAGGTCGGAGAGAGGGAGACGAGAGGTGAAGCTGCGGAACCAGGCAGCCACCGTCTTCCAAGCCGCCTACAGGGGTCAGCAGAGAGAGAGACAAGAGGCGCTGCAGAGGTGGCTGAAGCAGCGGACCCAGGCAGCCACCATCCTCCAGTCGGCGTTGAGGGCTTATCGGGCCCGACGGCTCTGCAAGGAACTGCAGAGAGAGCGGCAGGAGGCGCTGGAGAGGTGGGAGAGGCTGGAGAGAGGTGAAGCTGCGGAACCAGGCAGTCACCGTTTTCCAAGCCGCCTACCAGGGACAGCAGGTGAGGAGACGGCTGAAGCTCCAGCACCAGGCCGCCACCGTTCTCCAGTCGGCGTTCCGAGCGCACAGAGCCCAGCAGATCTGAAGAGGACTGCAGCAAGAGAGGCAAGAGGCACTGGAGAGGGAGACGAGAGGTGAAGCTGTGGAACCAGGCCACCGTCTTCCAAGCTGCCTGCAGGGGACAGCAGCTGAGGAGATAGCCGAGACTGCAGCGCCAGGCAGTCACACTCCTCCAGGCAGTCTTCCGAGGACAGCAACAGAGGAGACAGCTGAGGCTGCAACACCAGGCCGCCATCCTCTTTCAGGCAGCCTTCAGAGGACAGAGGCTGAGGAGACGGCAGCATAAGGCGGCGATGGTGATCCAGAGTCGGGTGAGAGGCTGGCTGACGCAACGGTGGTACCGTGGCGTGACAGAGACCATTAGGCGCCTGCAGCGGGGCGTACGGGGCACCCTCGCCAAACGCGCGCTGCTGGGGCTGAAGAGGGAGGCACGCTCCCCGGTGCAGTCTACGGGTGAGACAGTTGTCATGGGGCCCGTAGACTCCCCACTTCTCAGGAACGAGAATGACAATACTAATACCACTGATTATGTTATTGTTGATGAGGCTAATGAAAGTGTCAAAAATAACGGGGATAATGATGATGGTGACGATGATGCTAATGCCTATGATAACGAACAACTGCCGAACAACTGCCTCTTTGAACTGCTGCGGTCAGGCAAGCGATAGCGGAGTCTTAAGGCGAGCACAGAAAGACTCAGAAGAAGCTTCTATCCCCAGGCCATCAGGCTGCTAAACGAACAATAAACACTATGCAACAACCATCAAATGCACACAGCACACACACCCACACACTCACTTAAACAAACACACTTTAGATCACACAAACACTTTATATTTATTGATAAAGGATTTGCACTACAACTCGTACACCTACTGTAAATTGTACCTAAAATGCACCTCATCCCATTTCTGCCTTGCACTATATAGTATTGTATATTAGTACACTGCATAGTATATTGTATATTATATGGTAACTCAGTTACGTCTATTCTGCATCGAACATTGTACATATGTCTATACTGAACACTGTGACCTCTTTTTTTTTACTTCTAATTTACATGCTATACTATGTTATTTTATTTCATACTTATCTTGTCTTGCACAGTCTCTGGAGCGTAACAGTAAGAAGCATTTTGTATAAAAGTATTCTGTATTTCTGTATGACAACTATTAAAGAAACTTGAAACTTGAAACGGTGATGGTGATAATGAACACGACAAGGATGATGACGGTGATGCTAATGCAAGTGTCTATGATAACGGTGATGGTGATAATGATGAACACGACAATGATAACAATGATGATGATAATATTCCTGACGTTTATGGTACTGTTGTTAACCCTTTATCTGCCAGGGATTATTCTGATCTTAATCCCCTATCTGCCAGCGCTGTAAATCTATGGGGATGTTCCCCTTCTTTGCAGGGCTATAACTTTTTAAATTGTATTGCTAAATTGACATTACTATGGCCCATTCAACGTCAAGTATCTATCGTTTAGGATGTAGCAACGTTCTACTTTTTCATTCACATTCATACTAAAATACGGTCTAAAGTATAAATATGTTTTTATCGTTTTCTGCAGAACGTGATTTATAGCCCTAAATACATATATTACATCATCAAATGTAGTTTGATACCGATTGACGTCATATTAAAACTTTCAATTGTGCAAGGTCCTAAGCGTCATCATGCCTCATCATCTGCTGGTGACCGGAGGGGGGGGGGGGGTTTATAAGTCTGTGGCCGACCTTAAATCATTTATGTAGTATGGGCGATATATATATCAGAGCAGATTATACGTTTATTAATAATCAAACACGCTGAAACTCACCTCAGCTTCCTCGTAGCATTGGGCGATCAGCGTCGAGCAGAAAGTTCTCTATTTTGGGATGTTGATATATGCGATCCATTTCCAGGTTGTATAATAATATATACGTCCAAATCATGTTGTTTATCGAGTTATTTGCAACCGATCGATGTCCAGTGTATCAAGATGGAGTCCAGCTAACGATAGCGAGTGCCCGGAGGAAATTTGGGCGAGCACCACTTCCGGCGCGTCACTTCCTGTTTGGGCGATCCACCGATCGGCCACCAGATGGCGCTCTTGAACCGTTGGAGAGTTGAGAGGAGATCAACAGGGGATCTCAAGACTCTGTGCGTAAAATATGATTGCCATCACAGATTTTTGAAATATTGATCTCAAAGACGCCTTACGGCGTCATTGGCAGATTACGCATGGCGGAGAATGACGTGGGAACACGTCATTGGCGAATAAAGGGTTAACATTGCTGAGGATGGTGAGGACTATGACGGTGATGGGGATGATGAGGAGACGACGACAGCATCACCCCTGGAGAAGCTGGTGCCGGCGAAACCCGAAATCGTCATGCCCCGAGCTACCAGGGCAATGAAGGGAGGCTCCCAGCAACGGAGTGCTGAGCGGGCGAGACATGTCGCCCCTCCCTCGCGGTCGGAGCTGAGGGAGAGGATATGTGGCAAACGCCGCCATTTGCCACTGAGAGAAAGAGGTCGAGGAGCAGGAATCTCGCTCTGCGTCATCCGCAGCACGGGGAATCCCGGAAGTGACAGCGAGTGGCACACGCGTCACTCGTTGTCAAGAAATCACAGGCTGGCGAGACAATGCTGTCGCGTCACGCCTCAATGCGAGCTGGCCGGGATACGGCAAGAGAGGGAAGACGGCGCGCCTGATATGGTGCGTGGAGCAGGGAACGGGAGCGTTGTTACTGTTAACGTGTCCTTATTTCCCCATTCCACGCAGTGTCAATCAATTGCTCTCCTATAAACATTGTACTAGCATGATGAAATCCCAAATATATAAACTTTTATTTTACAGATCAACAATAAAATCTTAAATGTACACAATATTTTCAAACACATAAATAGTTAAGAGTATCTTAGGCATTTTGAAATCACTTCAGAAAGACTAACTTGAGTTGAGTTAACTTCTCTGGGTTTTTAGTCGCAATATAAAGAAGAATTGACAGGTACTTCATTTGAAGTTGAAGTGTTGAATGTCAAAAGGACATCTTTGATATATAAAAAAAAGTACATATAATTCACAATATGTTCAAGTAAGACATACACTTGCAAAAAAAATAATACATTTGGATCTGAAAAGGTCAATGTTCTGTTTCAGCAGGTGCAGGTCCACTGGTGGTCTTTCTCTGGCATTTTTATGGTCGGTATTTTAAAAGACTCATACATTCCCCTGGTGTCCACAGCGGTGAATCTCTTTTGCCTCTTCAGCCTGACAGCCAAGGCCGTGACTATGGCTTCTACCTTGTCCTGATGATACGCTATAACTCCATCTCTACCACCTCCTCCGTCATTTATTCCTTTATTCAGGGGGCTCTTGGCTGAGGTCTCAAACAGCATCATACCACGGGACTTTGCAAACGCTAGTGCCTGCTCCCGGCTGACCTGGCTGACGGTCCCACCACCACGCAGGTCACCGCGAAGGTCGCACTTGTTGCCCACCAGGAACCTGCAGGGAGGACAGGACAGAGGACAGGCAGGGAGAAGGTGTTGGCATTTTGACATTTTAATTACAAGATGTTTCCATCTAAAAAGATGGTTTTGAACAATTTCACAAAAAGTAGCGTTGAAGACAAGATAGTGGAATCTTCCAAACAAAACCAAATGGAATAATGAGATGAGTCCTAAAGACCTGATCCTGTTGGGGCGGCTAGGTGGTGTAGTGGGCAAGGCGCTCGCCACCAATGCGGGAGACACTGGGTTCGAGCCCAGCTCTCCGCATTGCTATAAGCTTGGCTGGTCGTTCATACTAATACAATTGGCAGTATTAGGGGGTGGGAAGCTGATGGGTGGGGATTGGGCGTTGTGGACAGCGACTCCTACAGGTCGGCTGGTGCGCCTGCGCAGCAGAATCAGGAAGCAACGGGGGCGGCATGCCCCTCCCACGCAGACCCCCGACGCTGAGAGATCGCGCTGTGCAGGTGAAAAGATGCGACGGCTGCTTCCTTGAGTACCGGAGGGGACGCCTGATGTAAGGCTTCGTCCACATTGCAGCCAGCTTGTGGGAGGCATGGCCTAACAGCGTTCGAGACAGGAGAGGGTAGAATTGGACGATACGAAATTGGGATGGGAGAAAAATAGAAAAAATGGGAGAAAAAGTAGATAAAAAAAAAATACCTGAGCCTGTTTATAGAATTAGAAAGCTCCATTAAGGTGTGCCTTTTCTTTCCCTTGATCTCTCGTTTCCCCCTCCCTTCCATGTAGGGTTTAAAATGCAAGCTTCCAGCATGAAGTGCATCCCTCAATCCAATGCTCCACAACAAGGTCACTGAATATAATGTCACACCCGTCATGCTCTGACCCCAAAAAAGATGCAATTCTGTATGACAACTATTAAAGAAACTTGGTCCATGTAAATTATTTGGCTAGATTAACCCTCAGAATTCCTGTTTGCTTATATCCTAAAAGGTCCCAAAAACCACTAACATACATTTTAGCACAAAGTAAGCACAGAACCCCATTTTTGGTACATAATCAAAGCAAAGGCCTAGAAGACCTGACAGCAAAGGCCCAGTCACCTTTAGTCATTACCCTGGAGCCTGGACCATGGAACAACCACAATTCAGGCTGCACTCCAGCTCTTGGGAGGTTAAAAGGTCTTCGAGATGTAGTTGGGAGCCAGAATCAGTTTCCCCCCTTGAAAGTAATCTGTAGAATCAATTGAAGACCTTCCTCCAGGCACTATGTCAGATGACAATGTATTTACCTAGGAATGTTGTGGTCCAGGGAGTTCTGCCTACACTCCTCTATCCAGGAGGGCAGGCCCCTGAAGCTGGCGGGGCAGTTGACGTCATAGACGAAGAGTACGGCATGAACACTACGGTAGTAATGCTGCACCATGGACTTGCGGAAGCGCTCCTGTCCGGCCGTGTCCCACAACTGGAGCTGATGAGGCGAGGGAAGGACGGGGGACGAGGGAAACGGAGAGATTACATACATAGCCAAACCATGGACTTACAGACGAGTGACTGGGAGTAGGACGAGTAGAGAGAAACCTATTCCCATTTCTGCCTTCAAGGACACCATCTCAAGACGTTCTCACTGATACCTGTGACTGTTTTTCCATCATGTAATATCCCTATACACATTCTTATGGGGTTATTCTCTGTATCTTGTTGTTGACTGCCGTCTGCTTGTCTGCGTTTCCTGTGCGTTCAGTAGAAAGCTGTCCAGCTGCAAGCTAGCCTGGCTTAACACAAATAAATGGAAGCGGATACGGACCAGCTAGCCTAGCTGTTGGCCAAAAACACCTCTCCCAGAGTTTTAAGCTAGTGGTGGTCTGTATTAGGGCTGGGCGATATGACGATATTATATAAATATCGGGTACAGTTCATTAACGATACACTTTTTAAACGTATCGTGGATATCGTGATGTTTTGCCCAAGAGGCTTGTGTCGCGTCAATCTGGTCCACACGTTGACACTTTTGAACAGCGCCGCCCCACACACACACTACTGCATCAAAAGTGACTACTTATGATAACAAAGGCATTCGTTGTGGCATTAACGTTATAATAATAATAATGCAGGACCTGTTCAGAGGTCTCTATATAGTTACACTTTCAATAACATCAGCGTATTTACATAGTGCCGACCGAGGTCGACCTAGATATAGCAAGCTCGTTCATATCTCAGCCCGTGCTGACTCAGTTGTGCCCATTCTGCGGTCTGTTAATAAAGTTTTCAATCAGACAGATGTATGGAAAGGCTTTTATTATAACATCTGTTGCAGTAAAATCATTATGCCTCCAGTCGTTTAGTCCTTCTGCGGAGCTAAAAGCTAAACGTCGGACGCGGCGAGCTGCCATTGTTATTGTCATTGAGCTCTCCATGGCGGAAGTAAAAAATAAATACGCGCTTTCCGATTGGTGCTAAGAACAGCAGGGCGGGTGCAAGCGATGTGACGTAATTGGCAGACGCGACTGTCAATCAAAATGATTCTGTTTGCCGACTGAATGAATGAGAACGTTATTAAAAGATTGCAGCATGGGTACAATACAGTACAGCTCAATACAACAACAGTCAACAGCGGACTGGAGGATGCAGACCAGAGAAAGACTTTCGTCTTGTTTACATCAGGGTCCCCCATTTTCAATTCATCATATTTCATATCTAAATCATATAATATCTCATTGCTAAATATATGCAATATATAATCTAATAATCCAATAATCTAAATCTAATATATAATATAAAAATGCTAAATGCATGGGTATTTTATTTTGTCTTTAATGTTAGCTTGCAAACTCAAATACTGTCTTGGTAAGCCTCATAATGAATTTTGGGGAAAAAAAGAAAAACATCGTGATGCGTATCGTGTATCGCCGAAAGGTCAGAAAATATCGTGATATCATATTTAGGCCATATCGCCCAGCCCTAGTCTGTATCCACTTCTATTAATTTGTGCTAAGCTAGACTAGCTTGCAGCTGGATAGCTTTCTACTGAACTAGTGTTGTCAAAAATATCAAAAAATCGATACATATCGATTTTGAATATTTAAAACGGTTTCAATACTCATTTCCCCGAAATATTGATATTTAATTATTCATAATTTTTATTTTTTTTGTATAAGGAAGTTGCATTGTTCATTTCAATACCTGTAATAGTACAGTACTGAACGCACAGAGAGGAAATTGGTACCCATCTTCTTGTCTTGACTCTGGAGAAGACGGGAAGCACATTTCTCATAATGTTGGAGTGTTCCTTTAAATGGCTCTTGCCACTTGACAGGCCATCACTGTAAATAAGAATGAGTTCTCTATGACTTGTCTGGTGAAATAAAGGTGACAAAAAAAGAAAGAGCAGGCTGAAGAAAAACAGGATGAGAGAGAGGAACAGAAAAGGGAAGGAGCATAGAGAAGTGTTGAAATACTCACAAGTTACAACACAGATGCATGCAAGCATGGACAGACAGACAGACCCTTGTCATTTCACAGCATAATAATGGTCAATCTAATTGTTATGAATTCACATAAATATATAGCAGGCTTTCACACAGAATTCTATAGATAAGAGAGAGATCAATACAAGAACTCCATCGCTGCCCCCTGTACTCACATCTTGACTGCTTAAAGACTGGGAACTCAAAACAACAGTTTTTCTGGAGGCAGCAAAGAGCGCGACTGGGGTGGAATGTACAGCAGTAAGTTTCACTCAGTCAGTCATAGGAAAAAATGGCTCTCTGTCACATGAAACCATTCAGTTTGTAGTTGTATAGAATCTATGGATTCATTAGGCATACTGGTCACATATTCACAAACATATTTATTTTTCCAAATACGTGCCACAACTCGACTCTCAAACTAGCCAGAAATCCTGCCAGCTACTATACGTAAAGTCCTCTCCAATCAGAAGCAATTTACATTGCCATTCTCATCAGTGCCGAGCATGTAAACCAGACATCCAGGTTACTCATTTTGGCTTGTACAAATAAAACTTAATGAAAACTGTTCTCCCCTCAAAATAAACCGGTAAACAAGTTTAATATTCACCAGTGACACGTAACGTCCTGCATCATGTGGCTGTTACCCAACAGCACAGAAAGAAGAACATGGACCAACCAACACCCACACGACAATACCAAACACAGACAACAATCATGGGGACGGATATTCCCTCAAATTATCCAACAGCTTTGACCAAATTCACACAGTGACCATTTTGTCCTTATGTCATGCTCAGGTTGGGATTCCTTTCCACCCTGTTCCCAGAGTAAAATGGCCGCCATGTGGGCGCCCCAGTGGTGAACCACATAACACGCTGAGTCGCGGCACGGCTGACCCGGGTTCGATTCCCGGACCCGTCGTTATTTGCCGAATGTCTCCCCCCCCCACTGTCTCCTGTTCCTCCTCTCTCTCTCTCTCTCTACTGGACTGCCCAGTAGTAAAATGCGATAAACGCACACACAAAAAAATGGCCGCCATGTGAATTCTCGAAGACACTCTGATGTCACGAGACCGCCGCCATCTTGGTATAGGGGGACCATACGGATTTCTACCATCAAATGCATGCGTTGAGGTCCGTTTTTATTACATGTTTTATCACATTCTTGTTCATTTCACAACATTTTCATACGATTTGTTTTGAAAATATTGAGGCCAACATGGCATTTCACTATTTCGAAAGCCTTTCTGGTGATTCTAAGGCGAGATATGAGTCAAAGATCTCCCCCTGATTGACTTGACATAATGTCCATACAAAACACCTGCAGACATGGCCATCTCTCGAATACCCAAATTGAAGCTGCTGTGTTACGTTTTGTACTAATAACAAACACAGAAATCCAAATCGCAAGTTTTATATAATACCAGCCGATGCATCACGGAGGGAAAAGTGGCTGGTGGCTAACGTTCGGCTAACTCGCTCCGTGTTGTGGTCATGGTAGCTACATGCTAAGCTAACGTTAATTACATAATATCGAACCGATAGGAGCTTATCTTATCTAATCTTACGTGGTGGTACCACGTGTGCCACTACCCGATCAAACATCCACGTAAGATTAGATAAGATAAGCTCCTATCGGTTCGATATTATGTAATTAACGTTAGCTTAGCATGTAGCTACCACGACCACAACACAGAGCGAGTTAGCCGAACGTTAGCCACCAGCCACTTTTCCCTCCGTGATGGTATAAAACTTGCGATTTGGATTTCTGTTTTTGTCATTAGTACAACGCGTAACACAGCAGCTCTTTGGCATTGTGAAGGACTGAAGAAAATTCCGCTTGATAGTCTTTAATTTGACGCTTTAACGATCCGTTTCTGCACTAAATTAACCGTACACAATGTACCAGGCGGGGCAGTTTCCCCCCACGCTGCAGTTGCCTAGCAACAACAGACAGGAAGTTGACTTCGAGAATCCAACATTCTTCACATAATAGGCCAAAAACACTAAAATCTGGTTGGTTTATTGAGTTGCTTTGTTTCAGGATCAGTACAGATTATGTATATCGAACAAAATCAACTTGGTTTTAAAAACGCAATTCAGACTTGTTTTAACTAAATGTGGGGTATAGCCCTACAAATCGGGCTTGCCAGGCTAAATATAGGGTTATTCACATACATAAAATTTCAAAATCCTACTGTACATATTTGGTGGTGGGGCTCCATATAATTGTATTATGGATTGGGCCTTTAAACTAGTCTGTTCTGATAAATTGCATCATTGCAACCGTTCTAGCAATTAGCTGTAATATTCAAATCCCTGCAAGATTCAGTCTAAAAAAGGGCCACTTCACACCAAAAACAATGGAGATTTATTTTACACATAATCTCCCATTCAAAAACTCTAAACAGTTTAGCCACATTAGTTTAGTTTGACAGTTGTGAATAATATAATTTTAATATTGAAGTGATGTCATCGGGGACATTGCATCCCTGTATTGTGCAGTTAATTACAGCTCAATTCAATTATAAAGGTAGAATTTTAGTCTCTACAACAAGACAAGCTATTGCTATTTTGTCTTCATCTACATAATTTCACGGAGCTGCAATTAACACAACACAAGGTGTCAATGTCACGGGTAGCCATGTTCAAACTACAAACTAAATGAATGTGTGCCAAAAAAAAAAAAAAAAAAAAAAAATTAGCATTATTTTTTGTGTGCCCCTTTAACCAGACAGTCTGAACTGCACCATTGACCTGTGAACTGAGACTTTTAAGTGGGTAGAAGTATATAGATAATAGCGACCAAGCACATTAACTAGAGTCAGACTACTTTATTTATAGGATGTCAGCTTTTTACTCTGCTTATAATGAACGCACAAGACATGTCCTATTTTATGCACAAACAAAAAAAGCGATTTATATTATATATATATTTTTTTATTATTATAAGCCGAGTAGCAAAGGCCGACAAAATATACAATAATGTAGGCCATTATGTATTTATAAGGAAACTTTATTTTTACCTTGATTTTCTCTCCCTCGATATCGACCAGTCTCTCGCGGAAATCAACCCCGATGGTGGCTTCTGTTCTCTGGAGGAACTCTCGGGCGCAGAACCGGTGGGTGAGGCACGTCTTCCCGACTCCCGAGTCACCGACCACGATGATTTTGAAAGTCCGATAACGGGCTGGCAACGAGTTGGAAAACTCTAACGACGAGTCCATGTCGACTGTCTTGTTGTCACAATGCAAGATAAGATACTATGTCTGTGTTAAAAGCTCCAAGAGTGAAACTTGATTCAGAGTTGTCAAGGCCAATGGTTCACTTTCCTTAGATTGGCAATGAAGACGGTATTCAATGTAGCGCTCGGCTCGCTCTCCCTCCAAACTCAAATGAGTTGTATGATGTAGTACCGGGGACCCGGGGGAGTGTGTTGGCCTTTGGCTCCACGTGTTCATCTGACACTACAATGACAAATACTCGCGAGAGCCGGAAGCAGGGGGCGTTGGATCATTTCGGGGTAGAACAGAAGAGGATTAGAGTTCACTCATTTCAATGTCCACACTATCATTATTGTTTCTCTATTTAGCCGATAACAAAATACCCTGAAAAGAAAAACAAAATACCAACTACTTATTTCAACGCCAATTCATTTCCATTAAAGCTCATAATATTATATGGTCCACACACAATATGTAAAAGATCAGTCCATTGAGTACCACAGGATCCAGCTACTTTTTAAAAATACTTTATTGCATTGTATATTTGGTACCTCATGGTTGTCTTGACAATAAGGGCAGATATATATATATTTTTTTACAGCTGAAAAATAATAGATCAATTGCTTGAAGAGAGGAAAATCATGAATGATCCTCTTTTGCTGAGATAAATCTCCCCAAAAATGTATAAAGTTCTAGGGCAGTATAGTACAGACTGTAAAAGACCAAATCTTCTCCATGACAAGATACCAAAACCTGGTAGGAATTTTGAGATACATGCTGGAAGAGTCAACTAGGGACATTCTGAGGTGAAACTGATCTTCAAAGACCTCCATAATATGAGATTCTTCCAACCATTGGCAGAATGGAACATACTGCTTCTGATCTGTGCTATATAGTCCCCTTTCAGAGGAACTGTGGTGTAAACACAGCTAGGCCTCACGTTTATTTATTCTATTAGCAAACACAGCAGGAAATACACTTGGGCCCATTTGGAATGTTTATGTTATCAGGTTTGAAAAGGTCTATAGACCCTTTTCATAAACATTCTAAAATGGGCCTCAAGTATATTTCCTGTTGCCGTGTTCGCCAATACAATAGCTGACAGGAAATACACTCGGGCCCAAGCTGTTCAC
This sequence comes from Notolepis coatsorum, assembly GCF_963971535.1. NCBI lineage: Eukaryota > Metazoa > Chordata > Actinopteri > Aulopiformes > Paralepididae > Notolepis > Notolepis coatsorum. Next base: position 67,268,500 of record NC_140171.1, read on the forward strand.
CTAGCAAACTCAATTATACTGAAAAGGTCTATACAGTATATTGCAGGCTACTGCCAGTCAGAAAGATGTCAAAAGTCTCAGGAGTCAACTTCAGCTCGAATGTCCACTGTGGCTCAGAGGCCCTAGAATGTTCGACTGAGCTTCTGTAAATCTCAAGTCTTGGGAGGAAAGCTTTTGGCTACTCTAGAGAGAACTCCACAGTAGAGGGTCTGAGCTCCACCTCGAGGCAGAGAGGGGTAGAGACTGACCGTGCTGTCTGGTTTGAATGTGAATATGAGGGGGGGGGGGGGTGCATGCTGGATTGGCTAGCACCTATGGTTGTTGCTCAGGGCCCGCCTTTACCAAGCATCTTAAAAGAGTAGGAGTGCCGATTCAAGGTCTGCGACCAGGTTTCCATGACTATGTCACAAAATATTTCTCTGAAAAGCATTAACTGATCCTAGAGTGACACAAGACTTGATTTAAAGCAAGCTTGGAACTCAAGGTAGCTAATATGCACAGCCAGTAATTATCATTCAGTCAAGTCACAACAGAAGGGATCCATAAATATACTAATGCCAAAAAAAGTCAGCCTTTTCTTTGTTTTAATACAAAAATCCAGAGATATCATACATCACCATCTCATATTTCATCTTTCACATTAGAACCCAAATAAGAGAGGAGAGAGAGGGAGAAAGGAAGAGAAAGGAAGAAAAGGGCGAGAAAAGAAAAAGCAAAACTGACAAAATACCTGCTGCTCTCATACTGCTCCCCTGGTAGCATTCTAACCCGTCACCATGGGCAACAGACTCTGAACCATAACCATATGACAAGCCATTCTGATTGGCGGATCAGAACCTACTTATGAGGAAGTAGATGGTGGTGGAGGCTCATTTCCACATCGACTGCTCGAGGCCCTGGGTATTTTGTGCAGATCAAACCATCATCAGTAACAGTTCATACAATAGACTTAAACAACACCACAAGTAATTTTGTGAACAATCTATTCCATTTCACGTGGATCAAGAAATGATTAGCAACGGTAATGACATAGCTGTCATTCGCTGCACCGTTCCACTATGGACTATATATAGTCAGTACTGCTCAGATCTATCCAACCCTTTCAGTCAGTACTGCTCAGATCTATCCAACCCTTTCAGTCAGTACTGCTCAGATCTATCCAACCCTTTCAGTCAGTACTGCTCAGATATATCCCCAACCATTTCAGATATACATTAATTGGTTAGGAGTAGCAGTATTATTTGGAATTGAGCACAACACAACCATTAGTTTCTATTGGCGCTGCATTTAAAAACACACAACCTCCAGCTCTGAGGTTGCACCTAAATAACAGACATAGGATCGTATCGCACATTTAAACTGTAACCATCTGACCCAGGATCTGTGACTTGCGAAGCAACCTTTCGACCTCAGTCGATGAAAATCTCGCTATTTTGCTCCACTGTTCCATGATATATGGATCAACATAGTTTTTCTTTTAGAATGTAAACCGAGGCAGTCAGTCCCTCTACCACATGAGAAATACGGACGTAGACACATCTGTTAAGTTAGATTTGTCGTTCAGTGTGTGTAATCTTAAGTCTTCCGTATCGATTTAGTTTCCTATAGATCTGTGAAGAGTTCGAGTTTGCACAGTTTTCCATCCCCTGCTGACATATTTGTGGCATCTTTTCGTATATAAATGAGCTCTTCTTTAAAAAGTGGTCGATGCAGATCAGAATGCAGTACTTGCTGGTTGGTGTGTGTCAGAGCAGCACTGAACCAGCCTCCAGCGTTGCTGCCGTCACTGTTGTTCATCATCTCCAAGGAAACTGCTCGACTCTCTCAGTTTCACTGAACAGCTTGTAGTCAATAACAATTGTTTATCTTTATATTCAGAGTAGTTGTCAGCAATATATAAAAAAGTGAAATGGCCATTTTGTTTTCTTCCTCTTTTTCCCCTCCCCCTCTCCAACACACGCACACACACACACACACACACGCACGCACACAGTCCTGATTTTCACCATGTGGGAGAGAGAGCCAAGTCATGCCTAGCCAGACCATATAGCAGTGAGCCCAAAGAACCGAACAACTCTTCTGCTCCTCTCCTGACTGGTTCTACAAAATGGCTGCCAGGCGTGTCCTAAGGCTCCGTGCTAGGCCCCGTTCCGTCTTCCACCTTCCGCTCACATGTCATTGGCCAGCTCCTCGGTCTCCGTTGAGACGTCCCCATTGGCGATCTTTGTGTTTTCCTCGTAGCCGGGGGGCATGAAAGCTAACGTGTATGGGTAGAGCTTGTGACACTCTGCCCGGTATAACTCCGCCCGCTCCTTACTGTCACCCAGTGTGCCACTCCGGAGACTCTCCACGACCTCAGTGCAGATCTGATGGTGGAGATGAAGAATGGGTTTAGAAAACTGAAGAGGATCTTGAGATTATATACATTTTTGGGACATAAATATAGTCCAAGCTCTATAGCTGCCTTGCTACACATTAATTCACAGTAACAAGGTAGTAAACTGTTATGATAAGGAATCGTGCAAAAAGTAGTAACTATTTTCACCATACAACCCATATTTTTTTATTCACACAAGTGATAAACAGATTATGATTTTCAACTTCTATGACTTTTCTATACGTTTATGGGCATTTCATAATTTTCCAAAACACTTCCAGGCCTGGAAAAAATTCCACAATCTTTCCAGGACACACACACACACCTGTATGCTTCTGTTGTAGAGTGGTTCGTCTAGGGCAGTGGCCAGCTCCACTGCTTTTGTTTCTGTTGATGAGTCCAGGTAAACCATCATCTTAGCAGCTGCAGGAAGGAGGAGAAAGACACCAAGGACATTTACCATCAAATGGATTATATCTATGTTGATGTCAACTTATCTTATCAGAACACTGAGCTTGTAGCAGGGTATGGAATTTAACAGCGGCTTAGAGCAAAAATGCTATTAGGGATGCCTTGAGTTTTTTTTGTTGCTGCCTATACCGATCGCCAATCGTCTATGAGCCATATTGGCCAATACGCAGTTTTTTTTGTTTTCTTATAGCAACTGGTATAGCAGTATAGGTCAGTTTACATTGCAGATGGAATTTGTTACATCAGTCTCAGATTTTGTAATAGTTCCACACCACCACCATGCTTTAGGCTAGCTAGCATGCGACAATGACACCAACTCCACTGAGAATTGGATCACGGTTTTTGTGTCATCAATCAGTTTTCACAATCGGTGACTAGAAAGCATTATTGGAATTGCCCCGAATATCTGCCAATAACGATTGGCGGCAGATAGATCTGGGAATCCCTAAAAAATGCCCCTGACAAGCACAATAGAAAATGGAGAATAATGTGGTCAGTTCTCTGCTTATAGTCTTGTGGAGAAGAGGTTTCTGACTGACACTACGTCTGAAATGGGCCTTTAAAAACAGTCTCTTCAAGTCAGAAGGAATAGAATAGAAATACTTAATTCATCCCGACGGAAATTTGGAATACCCATGGCTCCACAGTATAACATAATTTGCAGGTATAAAGGTTGAATTACAAAGTGTGTCACATGTTTTTTTTTATGTCTCTCATGGAGGAGTGTTTGACCTTAAGAACTTCTACTCATGTACAATAGAGAGCATCCTGACTGGCAACATCACCTCCTGGTTTGGGAATAGCACTGCACAAGACCGAAGCAGACTACAAAGAGTGACACGTTCAGCCGAACGCACAATCGGAGGGGGGCTCCCCACCCTCCAGAACATTTACAACAAGCGGTGCAGGGGGAAGGCTAAGAGAATTATTAAGGACTCGAGCCACCCGAACAACTGCCTCTTTGAACTGCTGCGGTCAGGCAAGCGATACCGGAGTCTCAAGGCGAGCACAGAAAGACTCAGAAGAAGCTTCTATCCCCAGGCCATCAGGCTGCTTAACGAACAATGAACACTACACAACAACAACAATCAAACGCACATTGCACACACATCCACACGCACACACTTACTTTAAACAAACACACTGTAGCACCCACTCCCCACACTTTATAGCACACACTCACTTTAAACAAACACACTGTAGCACCCACTCCCCACACTTTATATTTATTGTAGTGCTGTCAGGCGATTAAAAAAATTAATCTAATTAATCACATTTTAATCGCATAACCATTTTATGCCTGATATTCTATATTCTATAATCATATTTCAAATTGCATGTGTCCGGATGGCAGAATTCAGTACTGTATCTACAAAACCTTCTGTTTAATCATCTTCCATCTATTAATTTGCTTAGATTTTTCAGGTCTGGTCAATTTGAGCATAGTGTTATTCACAGTCAAAGATAAAAAAAAAAATTATTGATATTCTCATTTGGTTCATTACAATTTACTCAAGTGAATGAATGAATGAATGAAAACTTTATTTAACAGATTGCAGAATGGGTACAATACAGTACGGCTCAATACATACAATTGTTAAGGGGATGCAGACCTGAGAAAGACGTTTGTCTTGTTTCCATCAGGGTCCCCCATTTTCAATTCATATAGACATATATGACATACATGACATACAGATAGTCAGTACTGCTACATCTATACATTTATGACATACCAGATTTGCAAATACAGTACCGTTTGTGATACAGAAGGAGTCAAGAAAAGGGAGTATATACATTTGACGTAGAAACTGTACATTGGAGGAGGTTGGGTGGGGGGGGGGTTGGGTACATTGGGATATTGACAATGACAATTGACAATTGACACGAATTTCCCCAAGGGGATTAATAAAGGAATATCTTATCTTATCTTATCTTACTGGGTAATTTACATTGGAGGTGGTTGGGGGGGGGCCGGGGGGCACACTGTATAAACAAGTAACACTGTACATTGAGGGGGGGGGGGAGGAGACACTGTACAAACAAACACAATTGTACATTGAACTATTGACAAAACCATACTAGGTAAATGACTGTACATTGGAGGGGGTTGGGTTAGGATATTTACAGGGGCCAGTGTTGAATTGCAGTCTCCCGTAGGTGTCCCTTGAGAGAGGTTTTGAAAGTGGGTAGTGATCCACATTCCTTTACAGCTTTGGGTAGGGCGTTCCACATTGATGTGGCATAATTGCGAAACGTGTTTAGTCCCTTATTTGAGCCGAATCTGGGTTTAACATGATTTGTGGAGCTCCCTCTGGTGTTGTGATCATGGTATTCACTGACCTTTGGGAAGTATTTTGACATGTACATGGGTACCTTGGTCGTGTAGTGTATCTTGTAGACCAGGCCCATTGCAAGTTGTTGTACTCTGTCGTCTACTCTAAGCCATCCTAGGTTGTCAAAGTGGGCAGGGGTGAGGTGGGTTCTAGGAGTAAGGTCAAGCAGTAGTCTGACCAGTTTGTTTTGAGATGTTTGTAATTTTGTTTTTAGCGCCTTTGAGGTGCTTTGGTACCATGAGGTGCAAGCATAGTCGTAGTACCCCTGAATGAGTGCTCCTGCCAGAGTCTTCAGGGTGTTCTTGTTTACCAGAGAGGAGATCCGGTACAAGAATCGAGTTCGTTGGTTGACTTTTTTTATTACATTGGATGCCATTTTGTCACAGGAGAGATTAGCCTCTAGGATGGAACCCAGGTAGGTAATTTCATCTTTCCTTGTGACAATATTGTCACCCACTGTAACTGAGAAGCCGTCGGTCTTGCTGAGTTTGTTATTTGAACCGAAGAGAATGGACTCTGTTTTGCCCATGTGTAATGATAGTTTGTTATCAGCGAGCCATATGCAGATTCTGCCTAGTTCCGAGCTGAGGGTTTTTTCAACCTGTAACTTGTTCTTGTCAGAGACCAGCAAGTCTAGTAACAGACACAGTATTTCTGACACTGGGAATACATTCCCTGAGATCCATATATGTCCCTAGAATCAGATACCAAGAACATGCAAATGGACCATATAAAAAAAAGTCTGTAATGTGTATTCTACGTTCTTATGGAATTAATGAGATTTAAAAAAAAAAGTTATAAAAAAAAAAAAAAAAAAAAAAAAAAAAAATGTAATTAATTTTGAGTTAATTTTCATAACGCGATAATTTGCTGTGTAATTAATTAATCTAATTAACGCGATAAACTGACAGCCCTAATTTATTGATGAAGGATTGCACTACAACTCGTACACCTTACTGTAAATTGTACCTCATCCCATTTCTGCATTTCTGCTTTGCACTATATAATATTGTACATTAGTACACTGCATAGTATTGTATATTATATGCAGTGATGCCGGTAACGCGTTACTAAGTAACGCGTTATTGTAATCTGATTACTTTCCCCCGAAAATAGTAATCTAACGCGTTAATCTTTAAAAGCCAGTAATCTGATTGCAGTTACTTGTCCAAGTGGCTGTGCATTACTATTTCGTTACTATCTCATCATAAATTCATAATGCAGGCGGAATGCAGTATTTTATTTCGTTTTCGACAGTCAAAAATACATTTTGAGCTGTTTTTCTTTTGGGAGTGACGTAGTGTGGCAGTGAAAGGGTTACACAAGAATGTGTCCCGCAAGCCGCGGCGTGACTGGACACTCTGTCTGTGAGTGACTCTGCTTTGGTACAATCACATTCCCCATCCACAGTCTGCGAATCAGAGGCAGAGTAGGGCGGGTCTTCACAGCACGTCATGTGACATATGCGCCAATCGTGTGACAGCAGGGCTCCGTCGTCGGAGAATTCCACCCCAAAACGCTTGGCAAAATTAAAAGTGAGTTTCTGTTCAGACTTCCATCCCAAAACGCTCGTCAGTCACTACTTCACGTTCATATGCGGAGGAAACAAAATACTGTCTACCGCTAAAAACAGCACATCCAATTGCATTGAAAGCATCTGGAATCACAACACTAGCCGACGCTTCGACTAGTAGGTACAGGAGGACTCGGAGGCCAGCCAAACAGCAAAAGAGAGAGATTGTTTCTTTCCCTTTTGATTAATGTATATTTGATGGTGGCAGAGCAAAAGCTCTTATTTGCCAGATTTACAGTTAATTTACATGTTAAAGAGAGACTGATTGTATGTTTATAGAGAGACATTTATAAAAACAATTTAATAGTTACAGTTGATATAATTGAATAGTTCAGCCTGCATTTGTTAGATGTGAATGGATACACTGGTTTTGTAAAACCACTGGCTGGCTGCTCTAATGCTGTGAGCATCATAGACTGTTGCTTTACCATACTTGATGGTACAGAAGCTGAAGCACTAGTTTAACAATTTACGTTATGTGCAGAGAAACAAGTTAAAAACAATTTATGCACTTTCAATAAAGCGTTTAAAAAAAACGGTTGGGGGAACGACGACGACTTCGTAACCTAGTTACTTTCAAAGTAACTAAGTTACTCTGATAATCAAGTAATCAGTAAAGTAACTTGGATTACTTTTTAAAGGAGTAATCAATAATCAGTAATCGGATTACTTTTACAAGTAATCTGTGGCATCACTGATTATATGGTAACTCAGTTACGTCTATTCTGCATCGAACATTGTACATATGTCTATACTGAACACTGTGACCTCATTTTCTACTTCTAATTTACATGCTATACTATGTTATTTGATACTATCTTGTCTAGCACAGTCTCTGGAGCGTAACAGTAAGAAGCATTTTGTATGAAAGTATTCTGTACTTCTGTATGACAACTATTAAAGAAACTTGAAATGAAGTGGTTACCAGCTACTCTGTGTGGTATGGAGTCGGAGTGCTTGGCGAGGAAGGCCTGGTTGAAGCTCTGTGCGTTGCTGTCACCAAACAGCCTGGTGATCTCCTGCTTCAGGACCGTCCGCACAGCCTCTGCCAGCTCCTTACTCTCAGACACTGGTAGAGGAGGGGAGGAGGTACGAGGGAGAGAGAGATAGAAGGGAAAGAGGAGTGGATGGGTGTTAAAAGGACAAGGAACCTTTTTATGAACACATGCCCTGATTTAAACATCAGACATGTTGACGGGTACAGACTGTTTCCAGAGATCACTTTAGTATTACCGTACATCGTATCAAACATTAAAGAATTAGTTTCCTAGGATTTGCACTATCCAAGTTGCCCAGTTACATGCATGACTGGCCTATGAAACTCTTATAACTTGATACAATGTAAGGTTTGCAGCCATTTCCTCAGTAGAACGTATGGAGATGATCCGATTATACTGTGAGCTTCCCGTTTTGGAAAAGGACACGAGTCATCATGAGTCAACACTTGCCCCATTGAACTGTACTGGAGCCTGGTGAGAGGATGCAGAACAGTGCCAAATTCCTCAATTACTAAAGCGATCAGTGAAATTATGTACTAGTCAACATTAGGGGTGTAACGATGCATCGATTAATCGAAATGCATAGATTCTAATGTGTTAGAATCGATGCATCGATTTGAATATGTTAGAATCGATTATAATCGAAATTAACCGGGGAAAAAAAAGATTTCTTTTTTCTTTTTTAATGTTTTTTTTTTGTGTGTATTGTTTTTATTGACCTATGACCATTCATGCCGAGTGAATCAGTTCCCCCAGCCACATTTGTGTATTAAATTCTTTTGGGGGAATTAACGGATAGCCGAAAATTTATCGAATCGTGGTCAAATGAAGAGATTTCATGATGCATTGAATCGTTGCCTGAATAATCATAATCGAATCGCTGTGAGGTCGCATCGTTACACCCCTAGTCAACATAGTATACAATTTTTTCTTTTTCCTTCTTTCTTTTTTTAAAATAGGCTTCAAACATCAAAACCTCCCGTCATTAATGAGAGCTCTTTATTCTCGACAATATGTCAGTTTGGTGAGAACATATCATGTCAGCCACAGATCTTGGGAGGGGGTGACAGTTTGAAATCCCAATTGGTTTCCCTTTGACTTTTCCCATAAAAAGGATTGTATCCAGCACTCCAACCATGGTCAGTTTCAAGTCACTCCAGTGTCTAAATGCAGGGCTGTACGTTAACTTTTTTTGCACATAGCACTGGTGCTACAGAGGTTTATAGTTTTGTAGCACAGGCCAAAATCTTGTAGCACAAGTATAAAACGTGTTATATTTGTAACAGTCACAAATGTGCCTATTGTATTTGTGTTATTTAGTTGCAGTGCCATGTTTGGCTGTCATTTAGTATATCGCCATGTGTTATTATTACTATGATACTCTCATATGCTATTTTCAATTAATATCATAAACAACATAAGGAATATTAGCATAATTTTGAGTGGACTGAAGGAATGAGTCAGCGTTAATAGTTTTAAATGCAAATAATTTATTGAAACATAGAAGTGGGGTCGGTTGGGACACACACACACACACACACAATGGGGGACCCTGATGTAAACAAGACAAAAGTCTTTCTCTGGTCTGCATCCCCTTAACAATTGTGTGTATTGAGCCGTACTGTACTGTACCCATTCTGCAATCTGTTAAATAAAGTTTTCATTCATTCATTCACACACACTGTTTCAACTCACCACACCCGCATCATATTGTAGTCTAGTCTGTCTTCTGTCTTGTTTATATTTGAATATCAACATTATCTGTCCATCCTCAGTTTACTATAATATACTCCTGTCCTGACTAGTGACTTCATCATCTTTCCAAACGCACGCACGCACACACACACACACAGGGAAGGGGAGAGAGTGCCCCCCCATTTCCCTTTCCCCAGTCCACACTGTGTCTGCTGGCTCTGCCTGTGATCAGGATTAGCTTGTTAGCTTGCTAACGTTGTAGTGATTGTAATGGTACATAAACGTTAATTTCGGGCGATGTGCGCATAAAGGAATGGCGACGGTGCAAAGCATGTAGATGCATTTGACCCGTTGCGAGAAAAAAAACCCACCACGGACTTATTTCGGGACGTGTAGGCGCACTGCTGTGTTAACGCAGCAGTTCAGTGCGCACCAACCGAGTGAAGTCAGTGAACCGACCAACGCGCTGCTCTGCTTGCAGAAGGCGCACGGATAGGGCGGATATGACTCGTCGAGTTGTCACAAGAGTTTTTTCAAAATAAGATTATCATATGCACCTGAACGTTGCTAGCTTTCGGAGCCTAGCTGGAGCTGCGCGTGGGCAGAAATGAGACCCGCTACAGGATTTTCAAAATAAGAGTATCTATACGAACCGAATCCCTATCGCACCAGTGCTACTGAAGTAAATCCATCCATCGCACAGACCGCTGTTGCTGTAGCACGTGCGATATATATGTCGCACTGTACAGGCCTGCTAAATGGACACGATGAACCATTTCTTTGTTACACTACGTTCCCAGGTAGCAGGTGTTATTGCCCTCACCTCCTTTGAAGAAGCGTACTAGACACTGGTGCAGCCAGGGGTGGTCTGGGTCTATGGCCAACGCCCTCTTCACTGACTGGAGCATCAACAGGTACTTCTCTGTGGAACAGAGAGGGAGGAGGGGAATGGAGAGGTATAGAGATAGAGAGTTCAGGGGAGAGATGGGTTGAGTGAGGGTGAGAGAGAGAGAGAGAGAAAGAGAGAGAAGAGTTAGGGGTAGAGATGGGTTGAGTGAGGGGGAGAGATGGGTTGAGTGAGGGAGAGATGGGTTGAGTGAGGGGGAGAGGGGAAAGTGAGGGGGAGAGAGGGGAAAGTGAAGGGGAGAGAGGAGAGTGAGAGATGGGTTGAGTGAGGGGGAGAGAGAGAGGAGAGTGAGAGATGGGTTGAGTGAGGGGGAGAAAGAGGAGAGTGAGGGGGGAGAAAAAGGAGAAAAAGCATGAAGAGCACAGAATGAAAAAAGATAACAGCTGCAACAAATATGACAACACTGACTACATACAAGTCAGATGCTAAATACTATAGTACTCAACTGTGTGCTAAATAGGGTTCCAAAGCGCACCAATATTTTGAAGGGGAAAAATACAGCAATATTTAATATCCAAAGTTTAGCAATATTTTGTGAGGGTACATTTAACACTTTCTCTGCCAGAGACGCCTAAACTCGTCATTCCCCGCCATGCTAATTCTGCCAATAACACGTCATTGAGATCAATATTTCAAAAATCTGTGATCGCAATCATATTTCTCCCCCGGAGACTTGAGATCTACTGTTGATCCCCTCTCAACTCTCCAACGGTTCAAGAGCGCCATCTGGTGGCCGATCGGCGGATCGCCCAAACCGGAAACAGGAAACGGAAGCTGGTGCTCATTCCAATTCGGTCCGATCACTCGCTAATAGTCCCAGGACTCGAGCTAGACACAATGGATAGCAATCCGTTACCAATAACTCGATAAACAACATGATTTGGACGTATATACTATTATACAACCTGGATATGGATCGCATATTTCAACATCCCATAATAGGAATATTTCTACTCCACGCTCATCGCCAAACGCTACGAGGAAGCTACGGTGAGTTTTAGCGTTTTTTTTTTACGCGTTCGATACTAACTGCTCTAATGATCATATCACCCACACTAGATGAATCATCTAACGTTGGCCACGGAATTATAAACGACCCCCCCCCCATCCGGTCAACATCAGATGATAAGTAGTAACTTCTAGAAGCACGTCCATTTGACATTTTTTATCTCGTGCAGATCGCTATCAAACTGTATTTGATCATCAATATAATGCATTTAGGGCTATAAATCACGTTCTGGAGAAAGCTGCAGAAAACGATAAAAACATTGTGGTAAATATTGACTTTGAATTCCATAACTAAAATGTGTGAATAATTAGGAAACCATAAACATTATGCCTTGTATACTGTTTAGCAGAATGGGCTGCAGGGCTAAATGAGGAACGAGACTAGAGACAGTTGAACATACAAAGGTCACACCTACTGTGCCCAGATTACCACCACACCGACGGGGGCCACTAGCAAAACCCCTCTGTACTCAGCAAAAGACCACACCAAGGAGGGGGGGGCCATTAAGACCCCCCCTTCTGTTCACTGAGGGAAGACGACACCAACCCACCCGGGGGACAAGAACCAACCCCCCACAGAAGACGCCGATTGGACCAACTGTATTAGTAAAATGTGCTATTATTGGCCAGAAATTATAGTATATAAGAGCGAACATATTGGTAGTTGAGGAGCCCAGACCAAACCAACCCAGGTCTGCGGCTCCACCCCTCCCTCCCGAGAGACGACTGAGCTGTTTTGATGCAAGTAAGCCGGATGGAACCCGTATGTTTGGTTAGACTAGAATGTAACTTAGCTTAGAAACCAGGCTTACTTATATGCAAAAAAGGGCTTACAGTATTTTCAATGTATGTTCAAAGTATGTTAACAAATGACTGTTTTTGTGTACATGTTGGGGTTTGAGATGCAAACCTTGTTGATTCCTGTACACAGCAGACATGTTAATGCTTATCTGATAATCCGTGTATGTGAAAGGCAACCTTTTATTCACTCTTGGCCCTGGCTCAAATAAATCAGTTGAGTTGAACTACAGTTCTGGTTGTCTGGTGTACACGTTTATTCCTCATCTGCTTAAGTCAGATGAGGAGACCAACAATTATATCACGTATGATCCCTTTCTCCTCCTTCCAGATAGCAATCTCATTGTACTGTACAATAACCTTAGATTATTGTAGGATTCTGTAGAAATATACTACAACATACTTATACTTTAGACCGTATTTTAGTATGAATATGTGAATAAAAATGTATAACGTTCCTACGTCCTGAACGATAGATAATTGACGTTGAATGGGCCATAGTAATGTCAATTTAGCAATACAATTTAAAAAGTTATAGCCCTGCAAAGAAGGGAAACTTCTCCATAGACAAATAGAGCTGGCAGAGAGGGGTATAATGATGTACATAAGCCTGGCGAAGAAAGTGTTAAGATAACTCCAGTGTTTATTTATGCTAATGTTAGCAAGTGCTAACCTAGCTGTCATCAACCAGCTAAGCAAGCTAGCCAATAAAGCTAACAGTGAACGTAAGTTTAGAAATGTTGTGTCTAATTTGTTATTATTAAATTGTTGTATTTCATCATTTTGTTTTTATTAATAAATACAAATAATATTGGCATTATATAGGCTGCCCTGCTCTTTAAATATCGGTATTGGCCATTGAAAAACCAACCAACCAATCAACCATTGTTAACACTGTTATTGGATGTCTGTTCAAGTCTAAATGAGGATTTGACATGAATCACCCATTGATAAGTGGGTTAAGTGTGTTTGGTGTGTGTGTGTATGTATGTGTATGTGTATGTGTGTGGTGCGTGTGGTGTGCGTCTTGCATACCTTTCCTGAAATAGATCTCAAAGGCCAGTAGATGAGTATCTATCTTGTCTTTGACCAGATGTTTAAGAGGGGTCAGGAACTTCACAGCTTCTTCCAGTGGATATTCTACCTGCGAACAGGGAGCGAGAACCGTATTTAGACAGAGAGACAGACACCGTGAAAGACATAAAAGGCACACACACACCAGGCCACGTGAGCGGATCGGCGCGGGCGAGAAATCCGCTCTTCGCTCTTTAAAGCTTGGTCCGCTCCACTAATCGCTCATGTTGACCCCGCCCCCAAGTCGCTCTCCGCTCGCTCACCTTGAATCGAGTGCTCCCCGCGCCACATCGCTCGGCAGATTTTATTTTATTTTTTTGTTAAGCATGGTGTAAATTAGCTCAAACTACAACAGTCTACACCAGGGGTGTCAAACTCATTTTCACAGAGGGCCACATCAGCATTATGGTTGCCCTCAAAGGGCCAAAGACCGTATAAATGTTAATGTAATGTAAAATAAATGTAGCTACACATTTACATATTGTTAAACATGGTGTTTCTGTATTTATTACTTATTCAAGTTATACATATTGCATATTCATTTGCATAAATGTAAAAATATATGTTAGCTTATGTTATTTTAACAAATAATTTTAGTTTATCAGAACCCCATATTACTCCACCAATCAATGATCAAACCATTCAAGTAAATAACAAAGAAGAATATCATCAAATACAAGCTATGACATTAAGTTTGTTCAAAACCTTTTTGTCACAGTCAAGAGGGGCAGAACTAACAACTGTGAGCTGCAAAGAACACGTGGGACAGATGTAGCAGATGTTACAAAAACAAATGGCTGCACACAACCTTGCAGAGGCCATACATCCAACTAATGGAAGATAGTTTAATTAACAGATTGCAGAATGGGTACAGTACAGTACAGCTCAATACACACAATTGTTAAGGGGATGCAGACCAGAGAAAGACTTTCGACTTGTTTACATCAGGGTCCCCCATTTTCAATTCGTAATGAAATTGCTATTATGTGTCTGCATGAACAGTAACAGTAACTGTACTCAAAAATAACAAAATAAGGGTTGTCTCAGTTCACAACTATATTGGTCAAGTTTTGGGTGGGACTTGTTTGCGTCCCTACAGCTTCTTATTCAATTGAGCGAGATGCTCGGTTATGTCACACAGCCAGTTTGCATCCAACAGTTCAGACAATATTTCTTCAACCCTTTGTTACCTATTCCGCCTGGATCTTTTTTGTATTTTGGGCTGTAAAATTGTCAAAGAATGTCTGAGGAGTAAGTGCTTTTGGCTTTTTTCCTTTGTTACCTCAGATGTTCAACATACATGTATGTGTAAGAATGTGTAATAACTAAGGCTGTCAAAGTTAAAGCTTTATTAACGCATTAACCCACAATTATTTTAACAGTGCTATTTTTTAACCCAATATTAATGTAAATTTTTTATTTTTTTTTATACCTGAGCTCTTGGGGGGCCACATCAAATGACGTGGCGGGCCGGATTTGGCCCGCGGGCCGTGAGTTTGACACCTATGGTCTACACCGCCTGGGCCCCTTAACAATTGTTTGTATTGAGCCGCATTGTAATTGTACCCATTCTGCAATGTTAAATAACGTTGTTTATCCATTCACTAGCTCTATTAAGCGATGATAGCTAGCCTAGCCACACTGCTATGGTCGCTGCCATTAACGTTAGCATGTAAGCTAACAACAACAACAATGGCGTCAAAAAAAAAAAAAAATTCTAACAGGATGTGAGTGACAAAGCCTGAACAGGATATCACAGGTTCACCCTTCTCATTGGTTGAAAATGGCCTTCATGTTTGTACATCGCCATCTGTTGCTTTGGCATTGTACTACATGTATATTACATCAGTGTTAAACCACTGTGAGCGGCCTGGAGTGGATTGGAGTGGAGGAGAACTCTCGCTCCGGACGTCACGCCGACCCATTTTAAAACCCACTCCTCGCTCACGTCAAAACCGCCCGCTCCGCTCCCCACGCCGCTCACGCGCCGCTCAAATGGCCTGACACACACTAGGCTTTACATTTGAATTATGTGGAAAAGTTCTGACCGCTATCAATCTTTACTTTACTGCACTCGCACACACACACACACCTTGGCCAGTTTGTCAGGGATAAGCTCCTCCTTGGGCCCTCCGATCTCCTCATCATCATCTTCCTTCTTCTTCTTCTGGTTTTTTAGCTGCTTCTCCTTCTCTGCAATCTTCTTCTCCTCCTCCAGCTGGGCTTTCTTCTCGGCTCTCCGCTGCTTGTTCCGCAGCTTCTTCAACTCCTTGTCTGAGAGGTTGGCTGGAGAGAGAGACAGAGGTTTAAATGCTGGCTGAGTGGTAGAGATCTTTCTGTTTTTAAGGATTGCAGAAGCTAAATAGTCTTTTCCCCCATGGTCTTTTTAGACTGAAGTCGTGAGTTATTCAATAAAGTAACTTACTTGAGACATTCATGAACATTATGGGCAACAACCGGGATAATACCAGTCTTAACTTGCGTTGGGGGGTCAGCTAATAACCAGTCAGTTGCTTAATAGTCCATTTCAAACATGGAGCCATCACCCAGGCCATGGTATAAACAGAGCCGCTTCAAGAAGAACTAAACACATGGTAATTTTGCTGTCCTAGTGGTTGATCGGTGATGTCAGAGCTTTGGAGGTGCCATCAAAGTATGTCTTAGGGAAGATGGTGGAGCAGAGTATGCAGAAGGGTAGAAATATCAAACACTAGAGGGCAGCAAAGTAACCATGTGTTTAGTTACTCTTTAATGGCTCTCTGGGTATACTTGGGACTCAATAAGGAAGGGAAAATCACAGTGTTACATTTACATATGCTCAAAGGGAGACAGACAGACACAGCCCCTCACCGGTGTCAGCCTGCAGCTCCTTGCTGTCGTCTGTGAGAGGGTTGTCATGGAGACCCAGGTAGATCTGGATGGCGGTGAGGGCAGCCTTGTAGTAGAAGGGGTGCATCCGCAGCACATCCTCCAGCTTCAGCAGGTCCACGTAGGAGCGCAGCGTCATCTTCCTCATGCAGTAGGTGTGGAAGTCAAACTGGTCATCAGTGATCTCCACAAAATGCTGACGAGAGGGGGGGGGGGGGCAAGAGAGAGGATTATGGGTGAGGAAATCCTCACAAAGAATGCTACGTTTTGAAGATAATGTGATTTCCGTACAAATGTCTATGTGGTTAAAAAACACGCCAACATTGTGGGAAATGACAGCTGCTTGTGAGGCTTACTCTCTCAATCTCGTGGCACTTCTTCAGGGCGTCTCCAAACTTGTTCATGGACTTATATGACAGGGCGCACTCTGTCTGGAACCACATGCACTGCATCTCATTCAGGTTCTCTACTGCTGACGCGCCCTCCTACGGAAGACACACAGACACAAAAAACACTCTGTAAAGAGGAGATTCATCATACACGTTTCCCTCTCTTCAACACATTTTTCTTCATGGGGTGAATTTCTGGGACATTCACAAGCTTGTCCAGTCATTGGGGGAAATGAGACCTATTTCAACAATAAAAGTGACCCCTTCTCCACAGACCAAACATGTATCTTCAGAAGATTTGCCTAAAAGTACATACGCAAGTAAATGGAAGATTGCGCCAAAGGGCCATTTTCATGTTCTTGGTATCTAGGGACATCTATGGACCTCAGGGAATGTATTCCCAGTGTCAGTTTGTGTCTGTTACTATGCTTGAGAAAATTGTAATAAACCAAAAGGAGAATATCAATTATTATTATAAAAGAATGTCCATTGTCCATTGCCTCATTCAGCACCTTCTTGAGATCAACTGTACAACAAATCTAAGTAAATGAATAAAGGGCAGATGATTTACAGGGGGTTTTGTAGATACAGTACTGAATTTTGCCATCCGGACACATGCTATTTGAAATATGAATATAGAATATCAGGCCTATAAATTACCTTATTATGGCCAAGTCATACATCTTTCTGTAAAGTGTCACAAAACAAATGACACATTTTGAAATAGACATCCTGAGTCGTTCCAATATAGCCGTATATACCTATTTTTCACATGTAATTATATGCTTCATTATTGAATTGATGATGGACAATGATCTCCCAGAATGACAGAGTGGGTGTGAAATGCCACAGAACGAGTGACACTTTTGGACAATGACATCCTGGGTCGTTCCTATATGACCAGTATAAATCTGTAAACTAAACTCTGGAAAGACTATGATGGCTCTACTTATAAAAAAAATGGAACTGAGCCTTTAAATGTCTCCATAGAAGGGGCTGGTGTCTGTGAAAGGGGAGTTAACCTGAGGAATGTGACCCTGCTCGCAGCGCCAGGAGAGGAGAGGGAGCTGTAAATGTTAACCCTTTCAGACAGGAAGGGTTGCTGGTTGAAAAACAGAGTCTTGAATCTATAGAGGGAGATCTTAAAAAAGGAAACTATATAACAATTAAATGTTTGATGTGTACAGTAAAAGTTTTCAAAATGGCATGCTTATAAATTGAGTGTCAGTAGAGAATAATACTAACAGAATAATGTGTAAAAACTGTTTGTCTGGAGGGATCCTTAAGAGATACTGGAGAGGCCTTGTACATGGTACGAAATCACGTGGTCACCACAGACAAAGCCGTTGTCTGTTTAGAAGGAAAAAGGGACTTTCGGTTACTTAAAAATCACTAGGTAACTAGCAGTAACGTTAGTACCAAGAAGGAGGAGCTCATACGAATTACGTATTGTACTCTGGTTTGCTAAACAAAAATGACAGCCTGTGACTTCACTGTGTTTAGACCAATCGGAAATATTGTAAGATGGATATAAAAGGGACGGTTGCCCTTTCAAGAGCCAGATTTTACACGGAGCTGGAGAGAGAAGAAGAATGGTGCCTACTGACTTTTTTGAGAGATTTTGAGGAGATGACTGAAACCTGATATATAGTAAGCTGAAAAACCTGTGTACTTTTATAAATGAAACTGAACCCTTAAATGTAATTTTCTACTGTTAAAAAATAAAAACAATCTTCTTTTGGAAACCACGTTTTGCTTCTATTTTTCCCAAAAAGACGGGTAAGGATGGAGATGTATTTTTGCATTGTAACTTTACCAGTAATAATAATAATAATAATAATAATGATAATGTGCCTGAATGTGCCTGTATTGTGCCTAATATATGATATAAAAAAGAACTTTTTCCCCAGACGGAGGAGGAGGAGAAGGTATATCATTGTGAGTAAGGAGAAAGGTGGGTTCGGCAAGCCTGGTTTTATCAAGTAATGCCATACAGTAAACTCAACGGCGAACAGAGTAAAATAAGGACTAAAGGTGGATTCTGTATAATGGGATTATCAAGTAAAGCCATATAGTGATAATACGTGTACATAGGATAGGGAAAATGGACCTCATCTAAGTAAAGAGAGTCCTTCCCAGTGCAAATAGAATAAAAATATACCCCGCAACTCCATTTAATCAACTG
Source organism: Notolepis coatsorum (assembly GCF_963971535.1). Classification (NCBI taxonomy): domain Eukaryota; kingdom Metazoa; phylum Chordata; class Actinopteri; order Aulopiformes; family Paralepididae; genus Notolepis; species Notolepis coatsorum. The sequence goes on from NC_140171.1 coordinate 67,287,176, forward strand.
TATTACTGGAGGGGACGGGGGGTTCCTGTGTGTGAGCCGAGGTCTGCTGAGTTTAAGCCCTGAACGTTATAGACAAATTGAGTCCTAGATGTCCCACGTTTTGCGGGACGCTGCTTGAAGCTGGGATTCGGACTAAAGAGTTATGGGATAATCAATCTGACCTCGGTTTACGACCGGTGCTCAACACTTTCCATCTGGATTTAGTACCACCAGGCGCCCGTTACAGGGCAGCAAAGACCGTGAATGAAATCTACTGCAAGTACAGTTACTTTTGTATAATGTCCATAGCTCCGCCATTTTCACCAGATTGCGAAGCGTTCTTTTCCCTAGCCATTCACAAGGCAAAGAAACAATATACATTGTATTTTATGGCAATAACGTTCAGTTTTGTTTGACCTGTGAGATATAGTCACGAAAATAACGTCAACATTTATTTTCACGTCAGCAGCTTTGACAGAGCTGGGTAGTGTAGTTTTATGAAATTTCGACATCCATCGAAAGCCCTGGATCTCCTCTTTCTTAGGACTACAACAATTTAATGACGGCGTAATTTCCTCGCGTCTAAATCATCCGGTTTTCTGATACAATGCGCAGAGATTTATATAAACTCATATTTCGCTAATAACATCATTGATAAACAAACGTAGTGCTGAAAATATACACTTTCCGACTGCTGTTTTGATAGGGTTAGGGTCTTTACACTTGGCTACATTTGAAAAAGAAACAACATTAATTAATACGGACTGATGATACGAAATTGGGATGGGAGAAAAATATAGAAAATGGGAGAAAAAGTTGATAAAAAAAAAAGTTTAGGCGCTGTTTCGGAGTTGGTTAAGGTTAGAGTTTGTCTTAGAGCATGGCAATATTCTTTCGGAGTTGGTTAAGGTTATGGTTAAGTTTAGGCATTGTTTCGGAGTTGGTTAAGGTTAGGGTTAAGGTTAGGCATTGTTTCGGAGTTGGTTAAGGTTAGAAGGGTTAAGTTTAGGCACCGTTTCGGAGTTGGTTAAGGTTAGAGTTTGTCGCAGAGAATGTCAATAGAATGCAGCCTATTTCCGCACTGCAGCTCTCTCGCGCTGCCGCGGTCACATGGGCATAGTGGCCAATCAGAGAGGGGTCTGCAGAAATGGAGTTCAACCAATCAGAGAGGGGTCTGCAGAAATGGAGCTACGAAATGTAGAGACGCGAGTCGGTAAGGGGTTAAAACACTGCCCATGTCATTTACCTTCACTTCTCAAAACCAACAGTAGGGGGAGGTAGACACAAAATAGTCACACACACTTTCTACTGCATCCCGTTGCATGCAGAAATGGGATGACTTGAGTGTGTGGGATCACTCATACACACACACACACACCATCGCTCACCCGTGTGAACTTGGAGCACATCTCTTCGGCCTCTTTGACGAGGCCAGCCTTCAGCATGTACTTGGCACACTTGGAGTTGATGAAGCGGTCGGCAGTGTCCAGTGCCTGAGCCTCGTCCATCCACTGAGCTGCCTCTTTGATGTTCCCTGCATGCTGCACGCAACACATCAACACCAGTCACAACACAAACCACTGCTTCATACCACCATTTAACACTTTGATCGCTATGGGTTAAATTCATAATTTACCATCCCTCGCCAGCTCTATTTGTCTATGGAGAAGTTCCCCTTCTTTGCAGGGCTATAACTTTTTAAATTCTATTGCTACATTGCCATTATTATGGCCCATTAAATGTCCTATATGTATTGTTCTGGGTGTAGCAACGTTAAACTTTTTCATTCACATATTCATACTAAAATATGGTCTAAAGTATAAGTATGTTTTTATCGTTTTCTGCAGCTTTCTTCAGAACGTGATTTATAGCCCTAAATGCATTATATTGATGATGAAATACAGTTTGGTAGCGATCGGCGCAAGATGAAAAATGTCAACTGGACGTACTTCTAGAATGATCTACGTATGATCTGATGATGACCGGATGGGCGGGGGATCGGTTATAATTCTGTGGGCAACGTTAGATGATTCATCCAGAGTGGGTCATATGTTCATCATAGCAGTTTATATTGAACACGTTAGAATATAACGCTGAATCTTACCGTATGTTCCTCGCGCCGTTGGACGATCAGCGTGGAGTAGACCGTTTTCGATTATGGGATGTAGAAATGCCCGATCCATTTCCAGGTTGTATAATAGTATATACGTCCAAATAACGTTGTTTATTGAGTTAGGGCGAGCGATCTATTATCCAGTGTTTCAAGATGGAGTCGCGGGAGCTATAGAGTGTGGCCGGACCACATTTGCATGAGTACTACTGGTTCAAAGGTTAATATCCGGTTGGCGATCTGCCGATCTGCCAACAGATGGCGCTCTTGAACCGCTAGAGAGTTGAGAGGAGATCACACTTGCCCCGGAAAGGAAATATGATTTCGATGACAGATTTTTGAAATATTGACATCAAAGACGAGTTAAGGCGTCCTCGGCGGAATGAGCATGGCGGGGAATGACGAGTTCCGGCGTTTTCGGCGGTTAAAGTGTTAATATATACCTTTTTCTAAAAATATCAACATTGACAAACATGGTCGTTAACACTTTAATCGCCGAAAATGCTGAAACTAGTCTTTCCCCGCCATGCTCATTCTGCCGAAGACGCCGTAACTCGTCTTTGATATCAATATTTCAAAAATCTGTGATCGAAATCATATTTCTCCTCCGGGGACCTGAGATATACTGCTGATCTCCACTCAACTCTCTAACGGTTCAAGAGCGCCATCTGGTGGCCGATCGGCAGATCGCCCAAACAACAAACCGGAAACAGGAAACTGGTGCTCATCCAAATTCGGTCCGACCACTCGCTATAGCTCCCGGGACTCCATCTTGACACACTGGATAATCGATCGCTCACCCTAACTCAATAAACAACATGATTTGGACGTATATACTATTATACAACCTGGAAATGGATCCGGTATTTCTCCATCCCATAATAGAAAAAATTCTGTTCCACGCTCATCCCCCAACGGCACGAGGAAGCCACGGTGAGTTTCAGCGTTATTTTCTAACGTGTTCCATATAAACTGCTCTGATGATCATATGACCCACACTAGATGAATGATATAACGTTGCCCACGGAATTATAAACGACCCCCCGCCCATCCGGTCAACATCAGATGATACGTAGTAACTTCTAGAAGTACCTCCAGTTGACATTTTTTATCTGGCACCGATCGCTACCAAACTGTATTTGATCATCAATATAATGCATTTGTGGCTATAAATCAAGTTCTGGAGAAAGCTGCAGAAAACGATAAAAACATACTTATACTTTAGACCATAGGTGTCAAACTCACGGCCCGCGGGCCAAATCCGGCCCGCCACGTCATTTGATGTGGCCTCCCCCAAGAGCTCAGATTTTTTTTTTTTTTACATTAATATTGGGTTAAAAATAGCAGTGTTAAAATAATTGTGGGTTAATGCGTTAATAAAGCTTTAACTTTGACAGCCTTAGTTATTACACATTCTTACACATACATGTATGTTGAACATCTGAGGTAACAAAGGAAAAAAGCCAAAAGCACTTACTCCTCAGACATTCTTTGACAATTTTACAGCCCAAAATACAAAAAAGATCCAGGCGGAATAGGTAACAAAGGGTTGAAGAAATATTGTCTGAACTGTCAGATGCAAACTGGCTGTGTGACATAACCGAGCATCTCGCTCAATTGAATAAGAAGCTGTAGGGACGCAAACAAGTCCCACCCAAAACTTGACCAATATAGTTGTGAACTGAGACAACCCTTATTTTGTTATTTGAGTACAGTTACAGTTGTGTGTTCATGCAGACACATAATAGCAATTTCATTACGAATTGAAAATGGGGGACCCTGATGTAAACAAGTCGAAAGTCTTTCTCTGGTCTGCATCCCCTTAACAATTGTGTGTATTGAGCTGTACTGTACTGTACCCATTCTGCAATCTGTTAATTAAACTATCTTCCATTAGTTGGATGTATGGCCTCTGCAAGGTTGTGTGCAGCCATTTGTTTTTGTAACATCTGCTACATCTGTCCCACGTGTTCTTTGCAGCTCACAGTTGTTAGTTCTGCCCCTCTTGACTGTGACAAAAAGGTTTTGAACAAACTTAATGTCATAGCTTGTATTTGATGATATTCTTCTTTGTTATTTACTTGAATGGTTTGATCATTGATTGGTGGAGTAATATGGGGTTCTGATAAACTAAAATTATTTGTTAAAATAACATAAGCTAACATATATTTTTACATTTATGCAAATGAATATGCAATATGTATAACTTGAATAAGTAATAAATACAGAAACACCATGTTTAACAATATGTAAATGTTTAGCTACATTTATTTTACATTACATTAACATTTATACGGTCTTTGGCCCTTTGAGGGCAACCATAATGCTGATGTGGCCCTCTGTGAAAATGAGTTTGACACCCCTGCTTTAGACCATATTTTAGTATGAATATGTGAATGAAAAAGTATAACGTTGCTACACCCTGAACAATAGATATAAGACATTGAATGGGCCATAATAATGTCAATTTAGCAATAGAATTAAAAAAGTTATAGCCCTGCAAAGAAGGGGAACTTCTCCATAGACAAATAGAGCTGGCTAGGGATGGTAAATTATGAATTTAACCATGGCGATCAAAGTGTTAAAGGCCAACTTGCAGGTTGTATTTTTGTTCAATAAACAATGTGACTAGGCCAATGGTGACTTCATGAAGAGGGGGGGGGGAAATTATCGAAATTTACCCAGTTTTAGCGTTTTTATCAAACATTTTGTCTACCCAACCACAATCACCACGCACGTGCATATTTTAATCTATGGTTCATAACGTGCGTGTCATCTTAATGATGATGTCACATCAGGTGCAGGGCAGCGAGGGGCTCTGAGAGTCACAGGCAGGTAGTGGCAGGAAGCAGAGAGCCTTGCTACTACTAGCCGAGGAGTGAATTAATGAAAATGTATCGGTTTCACCTAACACTGCTCTGTGATCATAGCCATTCATCTCTAAAGCTAACCACTATTTGTAAAAGCCACAACCACGTTACCATATTTGTAATGATGTAAATCATTGTGTCGTTGTACATAGTGTGTGTATATAATGTTAGTAGCTAAGTTAGCTAGCTTGGTAGCCAGCATTCTCGAAACTCCTAACATGCCTTGATTTAAAATGGTTCTCTCCTCTTTGTTTTTTTTTTTATCCACTTTTTCTCCCATTTTTCTATATTTTTCTCCCATCCCAATTTCGTATCATCCAATTCAACCCTCCCCTGTCACGAACGCTGTTTCTTGCCTCCCACAAGCCGGCTGCAATGTGGACTAAGTCATACATAGCACAAGTCCCCTCCGGTACTTGAGGTAACAGCAGTCGCATCTTTTCACCTGCGCAGCTCGATCTCTCAGTGTCGAGGAGTAACGCGTGGGAGGCTCACGCTGCCCCCGACACTTCCTGATTCTACTGCGCAGGCGCACCAACCGACTTGTAGGAGTCGCTTGTTCACAACGCCCGATCCCCACCCTTCAGTTTCCCTCCCCGTAATACGGCCAATGTGTATTACTGCGGACGACCAGCTAAACTGAAAACAATGTGGAGAGCTGGATTCGAACACGCGAATCCTAGCGTCTCCACACTGGTGGCGAGTGCCTTGCCCACTACACCACCTAGCCGCCTGGTTCTCTCCTCTTTGTATACATTTGTCCTCACAAGTATTCTGCCAGGGAACTTATGGACACGACAATAGTAGTAGTTATAAGGTGTTTGAGCTTGTAACGTTAACGTTAGTTAGCTAATAGCTATCGTGGTAGCCCGTTTCGTGACTGTGATGCACCGAGTGGCAAGGGGCTACTATCGTATCAACATGCCGTGATGTGTAGCTTGCTAGCCGGTATGATGCGTGTGCAGTGCTTTGCCCCACAGGTCTGAGAAGAGGACCTGCACATTTTACTCGTTCCCAAAACCTTTACATGCCAGATTTAAAATGGTTCACGACAGTAGCCATAATGCTAACGTTAGCGGGGTAACGTTAGCCAGAGCCATATAGCCAGTAGTACTATGACCCGGACGGGCATAAGGCATAAGTTGCCTGAAGTGACGTCACGGCCCTGCTAGCGTCTGATAAGCTTTTTCATTTGCTCCGTACATGTTATTTGTGCGTGGACCTTTTTAACCCTTTCTGAGCGGAATTTCCGGCGTCAAATGGAAAATAAATAAATAATGAAATTAGATACCAATGATGTAAACTACCCATAATTGAAGAGTAGGGTTTAACCTGCAAGTTGGCCTTTAATGAAACACAGCCTTGTAGTTTTGAATCTAGCAGATTTATTGCATTGTTTGCTTATACCAAGTCCCTGAATGTAAGGTATATGGGGATCTGCACTAGCATAGCTAATTCTAATACATCAGATGGGGATCTGTGCTAGTATGGCTAATGCCAGTATACCAGATGCAACGTCAATGGAGATCAGCCCTAGCATGGCTTATGCCAATATACCAGATGTAACATCTAAGGCGATTGGCACTAGCATGGCTTATGCCAATATACCAGATGTGGCTAGCCTTTCTCTTCACCTCTCCGTTCTACAGCACAGCAAGGGGCTTATAGAAATAGGATTTATGTGTGTGTGCGTTACCTTATATATCTTGGCCTTGACAACGAATAGCTCTATAAGCGTCGGTGTGCTCTCAATGGCTGTGTTGATGTATTCGAGGGCCAGGGTCTGTTGGCCAATCATGTCGTAGTGTTGCGCCAGGAAGTACTGCACCCAGAGTAATGTGGTTGGCGGTTCCTCCTTTCCATCATCTGCAAACACAAATCAGATTCTATAAATCCCAACTGAAGGGTTATGCTTAGATGCACAGCATCTTAATTGTGTAGTAAAAAACAACAACAATAAAAGCACTGAACATACTCATTATGGATTGTAATGTACATGAAAGTGATTGTGATATAAAAATGCATCGTTAACACTACTCACCATTCTGGTTGAACATTCTGCAGCTGTTTAATGTGGTTTCATAGCCAACAACTAAGTCTTCTATTATCGACACCTGCCAAGGAGAGAAAATACAGCAAATGTTATTTGTCCAGTGAAATAAGTAACTTGTGAATTAAACACTAGGTTAATTCTAAACTCTTTTCTTACTGGAAATCACATTCTGTGCTCTTTTGAGCTTGAGGACTGTTACCGGAATGGCTGAAAGACTTTCAATCGGTCTTTCCTTGACCTTGCATAGAAAAGTGTGCGATGTAGGCCAAGGAAAAGTTACAAGAAAGAAAAACAAAAGGCTGAGAGATCTGAGGCAGAAACAGTCTGAACAGCACCAACAGCAGCAGTAGCCTCACCTTTTCCTTGTCGTTGTACAGTGATTTGAGTGTAGTGAAGACGGGCGGACAGCCTTTACTGAAGTTCATCCTCAGATACTGGTCCAGACACTCACGGAACTTCTCACCTGGAGAGAGAGAGAGATAGAGAGGTTTCATCGGCAGTGACCTATCCTAGAATTCCCCCGGATACACAATGTTGATCAAATCGGTTGACTACTACCATGACTACTGTAGCTTTAGGAAGTACAGTGCTTTGTGCCTTCAGAGCCAGTGATGTAAACGCAAAAGGAGATAAGTCAGTCATACCACACAGGAAGTTGAGGGGCAGCCTGCGAGGCACCAGGCCTTTGGGAAACTTCTCCCAGGCGTCCTCGTAGATCTTCTGTCTGTCCTCCGTGTTGCCTACACATACAGATTTTTTATTTTAGAGGCTGATATTTTGCCCCAAGTGAAAGAATATCAGCATTAATAACTACTAAAATACACAAAAGATAATTGTGATTTAACTGGTTAACACTATGTAGTAGGCGCAGTACTCTGGGTTACAAGAGATAGTAATTATATAACAGTGTGTACCAGGTCTTAAGGCATTCTCCAAGCCATGGTAGTAGGACCAGTTCTCTGGGTTCCTCTCTTGCAGGCGGTGGTAGACCTCCGTCGCCTCCTCCAGGCGCTCCAGTTTCAACAGCAGCTCTCCTGAAAGGACATGACGGTAAGAGATAATGAGTGTGAGAACTGTGTGTTTGACTGTGTTCAGGATTGTGCATGCAAGTCAAAAGGTTTTTAGAGAATCTGCAAGCGATGGTTCATGATAGTGACTGGGCTTTCACATCACAGGTGTAAACATGTAGTGTGGAGTAATGTGTCGCATTCTCCTCCTAAACAGCTGCACAATCGATAGCAGTTGCACTGCCTTGCAATCCTGCAACACACTGCGCTCAAAGTTCAAATAATTGAAATTGAACCTCTAAAGCCACTGACCTCTAAAAGGCACACATCCAATGGCCTCAGTTGAGTGGTGCCAGAGGCGGGAGATATATGACAGTACTAAGGCACTAGAAAGCTCCTTTCTTGTGCAAAGTGCAGACAGAACACATCTGGTTTGAAAGCCCGGCCAGGAGTGGCAAATAACACACAAACAACCCACCTCGTGTCTCCTCCACAGCCAGTTTGTCACAGATCTGTTTCTCGTAGTTGCAGAGGTGCTCCAGGGCCTCCTTGTTAAGTCCCGCCTCCCTCAACACCTGGTTCTGGTACAGAAGCAGCTCGCTGTATTCATAGTCTACCTTGTCTGGAGACGTCTGGAAAGACACATACACAGGAAGGACAGAAGTCCATAAACACGATGAAAGAACCAGAGAGATCAAGTAATGGCAGTCATTAAGCAGAATTATATGGACATTATGTGTGTAAGCGTTTGCCCATCAGAATCGGAATCAGAAAGGTCTTTATTGCCAAGTAAGTTTGCAATTAGTTTTGGTCGTTTGGTGCAACATTCACTCAGCTTCCTGCCAGACAGGAACTCTGTAGTCCACCTGCAGGTGGAGTGGGGCACACTCAGCTGGGAGAGCTTGTCCTGTAGCAGGGTCAGGATAACCGTATTCCTGCGGAATAGGTTCCTGCGGAGTCCAGGGCCCTCATTCATCAACGTGGACGTGGAATATGTTCTATTTCCACACGTAAGCACAGAATGTAGAATCAGTGCACGCACAGAAGAATCGGGATTAATCAACCGTGCGTACACAGGTCCTATGCTCCTCCGTGTTGATGAATACCACTTTGTTCTACCGTCAATGCTTGTGCATGATTATCCATATATGGTTATGAAAGTGAGGAAACACCCCCCATGGGATGTGAAATAATGGACTGACCCGAGCGGAACTCTGAGAAACTTCACAGAGATTGTTCACTGCTGTCGAACCAAGAAGACACAACGCGTGTTATGGGATAAATAAAAGGCGGACTTGTAAACGGTGATGTCAGATATCAACGGCTCCCTAAGACCATTGCTGCAATTCTGCCTGGACAGCTCAAAATACTAATAAAGACCGTTCGTTGACCACTGTTTGGCGTTGGTTGTGTGTCATTATAACCGTGCTGTAATATGAATGCCTTTATTAGTTGTGTTCGATTGGCTATATGATTTTTAGAGGCATCTATTTTGTTGTCGGTATTACCGACAACAAAATAGATGCCTCTAAAAATCATATACTATTAGGTAGCCTATATGGATTACATATAATAGCAGCCATAGCCTACATTTTGCAACAGTAACTTGCGCATACCAGTGTATGCGACGGACCAGTGTATACCTTATATCATATTCATATAATAGTTTACTCTATCAGCATACCAGCATGTAATATGTTCTTTGTTAGAACTCAACTCGTTATTATTTTGCACATAGATTGCAGAAATACGGGAACGTTTTGATTTACATTAAAAGGATTTGACATTGTAAAACTAAATACGTGGAATCCTGTAAGCATAATACAAGTCATATCACCCACACGATATGCTCTGTGTCCAGAGCATGTATGCTTTTCATTCATTTAAGACACATTATTGCAAGGGTTTTGTAATACACATACACCCTGGTGTCATTGCAATGCGTTTTTTTATTCTTTCTTATACAGTAAAAAGGGGGAAGAACACTATATCGTGGGTGTTCATATGACTTGTATTCTGCTTACAGCTTCGAAATTCCACTTGTTTCGTTTAACGTAAAGCCTTTTAAATATAATCAAAGCGTTCCCGTGTTTCTGCGGTCTGTGCGCAAAATAATAACGAGTTGAGCTACGTTCCGATAACGCTATATAAACCATGCTGCATTCATTCTGAGAGAAAGATCTATTATTCCAAATGCTATTTATAGGGTTTTGACCATAATTACACTACTGTTGCTATTTCACAATGAACTATAATGGATTACGGGGGTCATACAGAACACGCGCCAGTGTCTTTATTTCCACCTTGAAACTAATGCAGAACTGAGGAGCGCTTATGCGTAGTAATGATATTCTACCACTGGGCGTCAGCTAAGTGTGCTCCGACCTGTGCGTACACGTAAGCACGGAGTCAAGTTCAAGTTGAAATTGATGAATCCCACTCTTTGCTTAGAAATGATCGTACGCACAGGTTAAGCACAAATCTGTGCGTAAGACACGTTGATGAATGAGGGCCCTGGAGAGGAGCTGGAGGATGAAGTGGAGTGCCATATTGACAGCATCGTCTACAGACCTGTTGGCTCTGTAGGCAAACTGCAGGGGGTCCAGGAGAGGGTCTGCGATAGATTTGAGGTGTGTAAGCACAAGGCTCTCAAAGACTTCATCACCAGAGGTCAGGGTGATGGGTCTGTAGTCATTGAGTCCACTGGGCCTTGGCTTTTTGGGGACATGCATTATAGTGGATGTTTTGAAGCAGGCTGGCACGTGGCATGTCTCCAGTGAGGTGTTGTTGATGTCTGAACACCGGAGACAGCTGGTCGGCACAGTGCTTCAGGGTGGAGAGACAGAGTCCGGTCCGGCTGCTTTGCGGGGTCTCTTGGCCGCTTTCTTTTTTATATAGCACTTTTATCCAAAGCGCTTTACAATTTGTTACTCACATTTTACCCATTCACTCACACACCGACGGCAACCATGCAAGGTGCCAACCTGCTCATCGGGAGCAATTAGGGGTTAAGTGTCTTGCTCAAGGACACATCCACACGCTGCCCAGGAGGAGCGGGAATCGAACCGGGAACCTATGGATTGCCAGACAACTGCTCTACCTCCCGAGCCACTGTCCCCTCAAGCATAGGGCAAGTTTTGCATAAAACATCGATTGTATACCCAAAGTCATTTGAAAGTTTTCTTGAACCATTTATACTACATGCTTGAGTCTGGTCTCTTTTGAAAGGAAACAGGAAGAATCACTCTGAGTACTACTGTAATAGAGTTACAGAGGTTTGAAAACACTGAAATAAATGCGCATGAGTGGTGTTACTTTGCTCTCATCTGTCGGCTCGGGGCTGCATTTTTCACTGATCATCCAATACACCGTTCGAAAGTTGAATTTACCGCCTTTCGATCACCACCACAATCAACCAATTGCGTGCTTCGGTTCTCGAGTTACAAGACGATATATCCGGCGATTGTCAAATGACCACCTCAGGTTCAAGACGGTCCTGAACTGACCAATCACGACTGATGGCGAAAATTATTTATCACCATTGTAGCCAACAAGCGTCCGCTCCGAAATGGACCGCAGATGACCGGGTGAGAGTGAGGGAAGATGGCTAAAGTTGAAGAAGAAGACCGTTGTTGTGACTGAATCCATCTTGGATGTCACGCTGTGATAACGCTGTATTTCTCCGGTACACACTTTACCAAAACATTTCTCAAGCACTCGGGCATAAGAAAAAAAAATTTGGTTCCTGTTGGTTGTCAGTTAAGGCCATGGGTAGGTAGGGAATTTATTTAATTTTTTCCCACGAATAGGGAATTTCTTTATTTAATTAAATAAATTTTTTCACCAGATTGCGAAGCGTTCTTTTCCCTAGCCATTCACAAGGCAAAGAAACAATATACATTGTATTTTATGGCAATAACGTTCAGTTTTGTTTGACCTGTGAGATATAGTCACGAAAATAACGCCAACATTTATTTTCACGTCAGCAGCTTTGACAGAGCTGGGTAGTGTAGTTTTATGAAATTTCGACATCCATCGAAAGCCCTGGATCTCCTCTTTCTTAGGACTACAACAATTTAATGACGGCGTAATTTCCTCGCGTCTAAATCATCCGGTTTTCTGATACAATGCGCAGAGATTTATATAAACTCATATTTCGCTAATAACATCATTGATAAACAAACGTAGTGCTGAAAATATACACTTTCCGACTGCTGTTTTGATAGGGTTAGGGTCTTTACACTTGGCTACATTTGAAAAAGAAACAACATTAATTAATACGGACTGTATTAATCTATTTATGACACAATATAAATCTCAACCCGGTACATTTCGTAGCTCCATTTCTGCAGACCCCTCTCTGATTGGTTGAACTCCATTTCTGCAGACCCCTCTCTGATTGGTTGAGCGAAGCCCCTCTCTAAGGTACGCGAGGGAGGTGCGCGTAAGGTTATCGAGGTCGACGACTAGCTCAACTGGTTCGCCGCCTTGCTGTGGATCCTGCGGTGCGTTGGTGACAAGTTAGGCATTGTTTCGGAGTTGGTTAAGGTTAGAAGGGTTAAGTTTAGGCGCTGTTTCGGAGTTGGTTAAGGTTAGAGTTTGTCTTAGAGCATGGCAATATTCTTTCGGAGTTGGTTATGGTTAAGTTTAGGCATTGTTTCGGAGTTGGTTAAGGTTAGAGTTAAGGTTAGGCATTGTTTCGGAGTTGGTTAAGGTTAGAAGGGTTAAAACTCACGTTCCTTCTGTATTCAATTTAATTTAATTTGCGAAGCTAAACAAATTCAATAACCTTTTTTTATTATGGTAGATTAGAGTAGAGGATGACATCTTTTCGGGATTCCCGCGGGAATCCCGAAAAGATGTCATCCTCTACTGCAGCGGTTCTCAACAGGGGTGCCGCAGAGAACTGCCAGGGGTGCCTTGAGATTTATAAAAAAAAAAAAAAAAAAAAATTATATTCTTTTTGGATTACAGAAAATTATCACTAAAGTGCTATCTATTGCAGCGGCACTGTTTTCCATGAAAATAGCATATTTGGATAAGTTTGACCATTTCTCAAAATCATAATTTAATAAAACACAGAAAAGGATCACCAAGTTACTCTGGATAAAAAAAACTTTACAGACAACATTGAGACAAAGCTTCCTGACACATCTCCATCCAAACTCTTGGAAGAACTCATTGAAATCTCATCCGATACCACCTGGAGAGCTAGTTTCAGAGTGTGGTGCTGAGTACCAAGTATCTCATGATGCAGCAGTTAAGGTGTTGATACCATTCAGCACCACATATCTGTGTGAAGCTGGCTTTTCATCCATGACCGCTCTGAAAACAAAATATAGGGCCAAGTTGAGCCTTGAGGATGACATGCGTGTTGCCTTGTCAAAGATCTCTCCACGTATTGACCGTATTATTAGCCAGCAGCAGCAGACCTCGCGCATTGAGCTAGAAATGTCCACAGAGTGAACGAGTGCTTATTTTCTGTATTTATTTATATTTTTTGAGAAATGGTAACTTGGTGATCCTTTTCTGTATTTAAAAAAAATACATGATTTTCTGTTTTTGAGAAATGGTCAAACTTATCCAAATATGCTATTTTTATGGAGAACAGCTGCAACAGATAGCACTTTAGTGATCCTTTTCTGTAATTTTATTTAAAAAAATATGCTATTTGATTTACTACTACAAGCAGTGTAATGTCAACAGTACTAAGCCATTTAGACCTGAAACACCCGTTAATAATGCATTATATAGCCTGCATATACACACAAATGTGTTTCCCGGTTTCTTAAATAAACATTATTTTGAAAGCAAGCACTTTTGTCATCATTGTAGCAAAAAAGACAGGACCGGAAAAGTCTTCATCGTATGTAGGGGTGCCCTGGAATATTTTATTGAACACAGGGGTGCCTTGGCAGCAGAAAGGTTGAGAACCCCTGCTCTACTGTACACACGTTACCAAAAACGTTCTCAAGCACACATTTTTGAATGGATTTTTTTATAGAATTTGGACCTGTACTACACAAAACCGCCGTTTCCCAGCTACTACCTCTATGCTGGAACCCGAAAACAGGAATCTGGCCACAAGTCAACAAAAAAGTAAGGACAAAATATTTTATTTCAGTGTGTTCAAACCTCTGTTTCTCTAATACATTAGCACTCAGTGATTCTTCTTTTTTGCTTTAGCAACTTCAGAATGTTACCTTTCAAAAGAGACCAAGCTCATGCATGTGCTATAAGTATAAAGCTAAGCAAATCGCTTTAGTTCTGCAAAATGGGGGCGATGCTTAACACATTGGTTGCCAACAACGAGATTTATCGTTATTGGCCGCCATGCGTTGGTTGCCAATAACGAGATTTCTCGTTATTTAATCGTTATTTCTTTTATTAGCGATATCCATTCATTTTTCATCCGTCCAGCCTGACGTTATCATTGGGAATGGCTCCGAGCTCGAAAAGGGCAAATACCGCCCCCTATAGTCTCCCGGATGGTAATGTACATCATTGGATTGGATTGAGTGAAAAAGTGCATCAGAGAAAAACTCCGGTCCAGGGTTTCCCCATCTCTGGAAAGCAGTGTCTGTTACCAGATTCACTGGCGAGGCTCGGAGCAGCTTTCGATTATGCGTTTCGGACTCTAACGTTGGATCAATAAACGCGATCAATATTTGGAATGGCGATCAGGAATTGGATTCATCTTTTTGCAGAACATCTGATCTGAGGTAAGGAATATGTTACCAGTTTTGGGTTAATCACAGAGTTGTTTTTCACAGGGTTTACAACGTGTGTGTGTGTGGAGTTAGGCGCGGCACAAATAAATTATTTTTCAGCCCGCTTTTGTATCGTGCATAAGAACACAAATACTCTCGATAATCTAGCGTTTATTTGAAAACTCTTTTTTTGTTTCTAGAAATCTCCAAAACTATACTCTTATTCAAAACTGTATAAAACGGAAATGTACTGATGAAAAAACAATCCGTTTCGTACATGTTGACTGCAAGCAAGTCATTGATAAGCGACAGGTGTATTAGACACATAGCCATAATTTAAGATAGTTTAATCGCTCGCAAATGTGCTCGTCCTCCCATTGATTAACGTGCTGGCATCCAAGCGATAAATCTTCATATCCGGTTGGCAACCAATGTGTTAAGAGGTTAACTTACGTCTGAATTATTTAGCAAACAGAGACCTGCAAAAAGAGTTCCAGCTGAGAGGTATGAGCTGGAAAACACAATGGGTCCATAGCCTGAAGTCTTATCTAGTATAGGTCCATGATAACAATACCACGGAAAATGTTTTTCTAATGTGTGCATCGGTATGCTTATCCAAAATGGCCGCTCGGTCCAATGAATTTTCAGGTTGCGCGACGTCGAGAGTATTCTCTTTTCTTCTTCTTCTCTCACTTTATCGTAGTAAACAGCCCTCATGCAAGATATCGTCATCTCCAGAATTACATTGGCTACAAAAACGATCCATCATTTTGGTCTTATAACCCGAGATTGGAAGCAAGTAGGTCAATTAGGGTGTCAAACGGCGGCCATTTTAGCTATCAAACGATGTGACAATAACAGCCTGGGGGGGGGGGGGGGGGGGTCATCAGGACTTCTCCATTGTCTTTCAAAGCAGCAATAGAACTCATGGGGGGGGGGGGGGGGCTTGTAGTCTGTGGCGGCGGTTACACCTTTCGTATCATCTTCGTATTGTTTTCATATGCGTATCGCTGCGACGTCATGCGCCTCGAGTCACACTTTCGTTTTTTTTTTGTTTTTGTCACCCGAGCACACTGATGTAGTACACTGCCAAAGCAGTAGGTGGCAAACATGAAGGCAATTTCAACCAATCAGAACGAATGTGCCAATACACTTCCTGGAAGCTCCAGCAAAGAAAATGTCAATAAGGCAGGCGCCTATGCCGCGCCACCATCTTGCCTATTTACTCAATGCAGCAATTCTTTTTCAGCAAAGCCTAATAAAAGTGCAATAAACAAAACGGATACATTCACTGTGTGTTCTGCCTGTCATTTGTTGATGAAACAAAACTAACATAAACACAAGTGACCACCAAGAGCGGATAGTTTAGTCTAAAAAACGATCGGTAGCATTGTTAGCTGCATGCTAACGTCAATGGAGTATGCCATTATAACAATATAGCATTGTGGCTAGAAGCTAACGTTAGCTCACGCTACTTAGCCAGCACCAAAACTGATGATATCGCGAGCTATCAGTAGTTAGATAACATTAGAGACAACGCTGTGTGTATTAAACAAAGGTGAATAGATGACTGGGCCATTTTGTTTAATGCTTGTTAAGTTGAAAGAGGAGCTCTGAGCTAACAGGGTCTGAATCCTGATAGCTCACGTTAGCCAGCTGCTCATGCAATCGGTAATGCTAGCAGAATGAATGGATGCAAACTTTATTTAACATATTGCATATGGGTACAATACAATACGGCTCAATACAAACAATTGTTAAGGGAATGCAGACTGTTGTAGCTTGGACTGGGGTCCTTATAACAATAACTTGACAACACATGGTAGCTGAAGCTATTTGGGACACGGAGCTACTGTATGTCCCAAACACACACACTGTTGTCACCGGAAGGGCACGCAGATGGTATCTACTGCGCATGGGCGTTTTCGCAACAACGGCTAGCGTGCTGACTACACGCTGTTGTCGATTCGTTTTTTTTGCGTATCTCCAAACGCAAACACAATTTTGCGTTTCAGCCGTATCCACAAAAAAACGCCAAAAAACGCATTTCTGTGTAATAGGGACATCAAACGTCGTCAAAAACGTATAAAAAAACGCCAGGAATACACTAGTCTAACCATGGCCTGTGATGTTCCTGAGCCCTCTCCAGACAGAAGCAGTGTCATTGACTGAGAGCTGGTGTTTCTCAGAATACTAGAAACTGTAACACCTCCAACTGCAATCGTAGCACCCCATGATGGCACAAAGACAGGAAGCAGGTTGGTCTTATCAGCAGTGAGCCAGAGAGAGAGAGCTCCATTGTAGTTGAGACTGATTTACAGTCACTGGGCTCATATTTACCACCCTGCCGAGGGATACATGGCTGTACTGCATATTCAATGGTTCACAAATAGCCAGTATGGCTGAAGACTGAACATAAAAAACTAGAACCGAGTAGTTTGTTTGCAGCAGGGCCTGATGGACAAAGGATTATTGGATACAATACTGATATCTAGAGAGCAGTTGCCAATATGGATTTAGCCGATTCAGATTTTAGTGATCCTTTGTCATGTTCTCACATTCCCATCTTCAAGTTTGAGGAATATATAAATAAATATATATTAATATAAATATAAATCATATCTATATAAAATGAGATGGAGAATGGAGCCTGGTGAGCCTAGACCAGCACTACAGGGTCTATTTCTGCTTTCTAAAAAGGACAGAATTCAACTGTGCACATTTTCGGTCTTCAATTCCAAAAATACGACATCTTAGGGATTATAGTGGATGTGTCTTGATAAAGCCTTTTTTGGTCAACCGATATGGGTTTTTCAATGGCCAGCCACTTTCCGGACAAGTTAACATGATGTGGTATCAACAGATTCCTTGTGATGTCTAGTAGTAGTTTCTATAAGAAAGTGGGCCCACTAGAGCCCGCGAACGATAGTCATGTCAGTGGACAATCCCCTTGTGTAATAACAGGAGAATGAACACAAAAACCCACAAGACATAACTTACAGACACACAGCATCCCAGTAAGAGCTCTGGTCCAGATTTGTATTGCCTTTGTGTAGAATTTTGTTTCCGTTTATCTTATTGTGGTAATAATCTCTCATAAAGACAGAAATGTGGTAATATTTTGTGGTAAGTTTCCCCAAAAGCTCCGAATTCTGGGGCCTTCCGAGTTTATTTCCGACTTCAGAGTTCCCTTTAACACATTGGGTGCTAGCCGGATATGACGATTTATCGCTTGGATGCCAGCACGTTAATAAATGGGCGAGCACATTTGCGAGCGATTAAACTATATCTTAAATTATGGCTATGTGTATAATACCCCGTCGCTTATCAATGACTTGCTTGCAGTCAACATGTACGAAACGGATTGTTTTTTCATCAGTACATTTTGAATACGAGTATAGTTTTGGAGATTTCTAGAAAGAAAAAAAGATTCCGCAATAGCCATTTACTGTCATTTTCCGGCTGGTTTATGAATCGTTTTCAAATAAACGCTAGATTATCGAGAGTATTTGTGTTCTTATGCACGATACAAAATCGGGCTGAAAAATCATTTATTCGTGCCGCGCTCAGCGCCTAACGCCACACACACGTTGTGAAAAACAACTCTGATTAACCCAAAACTGGTAACATAGATTCCTTACCTCAGATCAGATGTTCTGCAAAAAGATCAATCCAATTCCTGATCGCCATTCCAAATATTGATCGCGTTTATTGATCCAACGTTATAGTCCGAAACGCATAATCGAAAGCTGCTCCGAGCCTCGCCAGTGAATCTGGTAACAGACACTGCTTGCCAGAGATGGGGAAACCCTGGACCAGAGTTTTTCTCTGATGCTCTTTTTCACTCAATCCAATCCAATGATGTGCATTACCATCCGGGAGACTATAGGGGGCGGTATTCGCCCTTTTCGAGCTCGGCGCCATTTCCAATGATAACGTCAGGCTGGACGGATGAAAAATTTATGGATATCGCTAATAAAAGAAATAACGATTAAATAACAACCAACGCATGGCGGCCAGTAACGAGAAATCTCGTTGTTGGCAACCAATGTGTTAAAGACGGATTCCAATTACATCCGTGATTTGTGCAAAAGGGAAAAATATGAAACAAGATATGCTAGTTAAGATGTGCTAGGTAAGATATGCTTGACAATTGAAAAGCTCTGCATTAAGAAATAAATTACCTGCGTCATACCTGTGCCTTCATTTATTATTTAAATGTATTTTATGTATTTAATTAATTAATTAATACTTAAGGATCAGATGATCAGGTTTACTATAGCAGATACCCATCAATTAAAAAATGCCCTAATCTGCACCAATACAGATCTTTCAGATTGGCTCAGGACATCCCTATTTACTATTCTTGATAAGAACAACCAACCTGTTGCGTTTTCCTGAACTCCTCAATGATTTTGGCGGCCATCTCGTAGTCCTCCAGGAGGTGGTAGGCGATGGCATAGCCAATCCAGGAGGCCCGCTGGGCTGGACGAAGCTGAAGTAGCTGGTACCTTGTCTCCTAGAGGACAAAATAAAGGAAGACAGGTTAGTAGCTGGTACCTTGTCTCCTAGAGGACAAAATAAAGGAAGACAGGTTAGTAGCTGGTACCTTGTCTCCTAGAGCAGGGGTTCCCAAACTTTTCAGGCCGGGGCCCAGAAAATAAGGCGTCAGAGAGCCGCGGCCCAATGCACATCGTCTGGCTTTTTTTTTTTTTTTTTTGCCAGGCGACCGATTTTTTAAGCCAAATATCACTTCAATCCTATTAAGTTAGTTCAAGTTAGTTATTCATTTATATGTGCTATTTATGAGAGGGCTAACTTGTTGCAAAATAATAATGATAATAATAATAGCCTCATTAAAATACTATTGTTGCTTCGGTTGTTTTCAGCGTTTTATGTGCATAATCTGTTATTTAGTTTGAAATGTTTGTTGAAATAAGTAGATTTTTCGTTTTTGTTTATTTATTAAGTTAATATAAAACCATATAGTCACATTTTAGAATACAATAGAATAGAATTTTAGAATACAACTAGAAACACTGTCATGGCCTGCTTTTAAGTTCAGTGGCCTGACAAAAAAAATAAAATAAAAAAATAAAAAATAAAAATAATATTTTTTTTTTTTTTTTTTTATCATCTCGTGGCCCACCCGTGGCTGCTCGCGGCCCACCTTTGGGTCGCGACCCCGACTTTGGGAACCACTGTCCTAGAGGACAAAATAAAAGACAGGTTAGTAGCTGGTACCTTGTCTCCTAGGACAAAATAAAAGAGGGCAGGTTAGTAGCTGGTACCTTGTCTCCTAGAGGACAAAATAAAGGAAGACAGGTTAGTAGCTGGTACCTTGTCTCCTAGAGGACAAAATAAAGGAGGACAGGTTAGTAGCTGGTACCTCGTCTCCTAGAGGACAATTTTAATAATGTAACACTAAAGATTGCTGCAAAATAAACATAAATCTGTTGTTAAAAAAAAATTAAAAATGTAATACTTATAACAATATCGATAATTAGCGATATCGAGTGATATGATATCATCGATATCGTTATCATATCATCATTTTTGGCCAATCGCCCAGCCCTATCTTAACACATTCTGCGCCACACAGTATGCCCATCTATACCACTCTCTGCCAGTGCTGTAACCCTATGGAGTGGCTCACCTTCTTTGCAGGGCTATAACTTTTTAAATATTATAGCTATATCGACATTACTATGGCCCATTCAACATCGGGTATCCATCGTTCCGGATGTGGGAACGTTATATTTTTCCATTCATACATTGTCGTGTTAGTACTGTCGTGAATATAAGTATGTTTTTAGACTGTATAGCAGTAATTCCTAGAATGCGCGTTATAGGCCTGGCGCGTATTATACATAATCGATTGGCGTTTAGTTCCTATACACGCTATATTAAAAAATTCAAATGCATATGATCGCTATACATTATGCTCCATCATGCATGAAGGAAAGGGGAGGGGGGTCGTTTATGATTCCCTGATTGTCACTAACGGCTTTCTTTAGTACGACACCATACGTTGATCGGATAGATTGCAATGAAATAAATGGACAATCGAGCTGGAATTAACGATAGATTCCCCTTACCTGTGGCCGATGCGTCTGGTGAAAACAAATTCCAATAATTTGATGTCGATCTGCTATATCCATTTTCCGTTTGTATGCGGGGATTAAAGCAAAAAAAAATCTCCTGACTGAACTTTTTTCAGGCCAAGTCATATTCTTATTTTAACCTCCACTGTATTTTTTTTTTAAATAGCGTTAGCGTTTTAAGGGAGCCTACTTGTAGAGCCTACTGTCCTGACTGACTATAGACCCTACTGTTGTGGTTGTTGTGCCAGGCAGGGAGGCTGTGTGCTGGAGAGTGTGAATGCAAGTCTTGTGGCTAGCTTCTGATTGATGGCAAGCTAGCACCATTTCCCCATTACTTTGAACCATGAACTAAACGGCTTGTTATCATACAAACAAGGGACTAAACACGTTTTCGCAATGGACAGTCTCCTCCCCACCGTTTGTATATATTTTTTACCACCCACCCACCCCCTCCTAATGTACAGTCTCCTCATCATATGTATATATTTACTGTTAGGATCTCTGGGTAACAGTACTGTATATTTGCATATCGTATATGTGACAAATGTAACAGTACTATATACATGCAAGTCATGTATGTCCCTATGTCATAAATGTCATGATGTCATGTATGTCATAAATGTCACTATGAATTGAAAATGGGGGACCCTGATGATGTAAACAAGACAAACATCTTTCTCTGGTCTGCATCCCCTTAACAATTGTGTGTATTGCTACTGGATTTACCAGATCCAGAGTGAATGAATGAATGAAAACTTTAATACCCTCTTCTTGGGCCCAAGTAAGGTTTAGCTGATAATCCAATGTACAGTTACCGCCCCCCAACCCCGCCTACCCAACCACCTCCAATGTACAGTCCCCCCACCCCACCTACCCAACCTCATCCAATGTACATTTTCTTCGTCAAATGTATATACTCTCTTTTTTAGACTATTTTTGTATCACAAACAATACTGTATTTGTAAATCTGGTATGTCATAAATGTATAGATGTAGCAGTATTGTCTATCTGTATGTCATATATGTTATGAATTGAAAATGGGGGACCCTGATGTAAACAAGACGAAAGTATTTCTCTGGTCTGCATCCCCTTAACAATTGTGTGTATTGAGCTGTACTGTATTGTACCCATTCTGCAATCTGTTAATAAAATGTTCAATCAATATTTAACAGATTGCAGAATGGGTACAATACAGTACGGCTCAATACACACAATTGTTAACACTTTAACTGCCAGAAGACGAGTTTAGGCGTCCTTCCCCGCCATGCTCAAGTTGCCGAAGACGCCGTAACTCGTCTTTGATATAAATATTTCAAAAATCTGTGATCGGATTCATATTTCCCATCCGCTGGCCTGAGACCCACCAAAAAGCCCCACTGAACCCTCTAGCGGTTCAAGAGCGCCATCTGGTGGCCGATCGGCGCAATCGCCAAACAGGAAGTTACTTGGACGATGTGCTGTTCAACCATATTACTTCCGGGCACTCGGTATATGTCCCGGCACTCTAGCTTGTCACAATACATAGCGATCCGTTGCCAATAACTCGATAAACAACATGATTTGGACGTATATACCATTATACAACCTGGAAATGGACCGGGTATTCCAACATCCCATAATAGGAACATGTATACTCCACGCTCATCGCCCAACGGCGCGAGGAAGATACGGTAAGATTCAGCGTTATTTTTCAATGTCTTCTATACTAACTGATCTGATGAACATTTGACCCACATTAGATGAATGGTATAACGCTGCCCACGGAATTATAAACGCCCCCTCGCCCATCCGGTCAACATCAGATGATGTGTAGTAACTTCCAGAAGTCCGTCCAGTTGGATTTTTTTATATCGCACCGATTGCTATCAAACTGTATTTGATCATCAATATAATGCATTTGGGGCTATAAATCACGTTCTGGAGAAAGCTGCAGAAAGAGATGAAAACATACTTATACTTTAGATCATATTTTAGTATGAATATGTGAATGAAAAAGTTTAACGTTCATACACCCTGAACAATACATATAGGACATTGAATGGGCCCTAATAATGGCAATTTAGCAATAGAATTTAAAAAGTTATAGCCCTGCAAAGAAGGGGAACTTATCCATAGACAAATAGAGCTGGCAACCTATGGTATATCATGAATTTAGCCTTAGGCAATCAAAGTGTTAAGGGGATGCAGACCAGAGAAAGACGTTTGTCTTGTTTACATCATCAGGGTCCCCCATTTTCAATTCATAGTGACATTTATGACATACACAACATTGACATCATGACATTTATGGCATAGGGACATACATGACATACTACAGGTATATAGTAATGTTACATTTGTGACATATGATATGGCTGCAAATATACAGTAATGTTACCCATAGATCCTGACAGATTATACACATTAGGGATGCACCGATATGAAAATTGGCCGCCGATACCGATTGTTCAACTAACACTATCGGCCGATACCGATATTTGTATATTTGTATATAAGTATTTGTAAAAAAAATTTTTTTTTCTTTTTTTTAATGAAACTACTGTATATTTGTATGTGTATGTTTGTATTTGTAGGCCTCTTTACTTACTTAAAAAAAGGAAACATCAAGAAATATGTTTATGGTATCACTATCTCTCTCCCAGTATCGTCTTGCGGCCTGCAGAGGGATACTATTTTCTCAACCAGAGCTTTCAACCAATGCAATGGAACCATTCTTGCGGCCTGCAGCAGGATACTATTCTCTCAACCAGAGCTTTCAACCAATGCAATGGAACCATTTTGATTGACAGTCGATTCTGCCAATTACGCCACACCGGTGACCGCTAGCACCCACCTCCTGCTGTCCTTACCACCAATCGGCAAGCGTTTATAAATTTTTCTACTTCCGGGCATTCTGTTTGCAAGAGCAGAACACACTTAGCTACGTTAGCTGCCCGGCCCGCCGACCGGCGCTCCACGCATGACCAAATGAGACATAATGATTTTACTGCAACAAATGTTATAATAAAACAAAGCCTTTCTATACATTTGTCTGGTTGAAAACTTTATTAACAGATTGCAGAATGTGTAGTTGGGTACGGAATGAGCAACGGAATGGAACCGAGCTATGAACGTACTAACGGAGTAATGCCTTGTTTACTGCTATCTTCGGGTAAATAATATGCTTGTTATTGAACGTGTAACACTTCATTTTAACAGCAGATACTTTCTTAAATGCCATCTTCCCGAGAGAGGGTGTTGACGGGGAGTTGTGTTATTAATAGCATTGAACAGCTAACCGAAAGCTAGCGTTAACTATTGTTAAAGGTTTAGCCATAACGTTACCTTGGCTAAAGTTGCGGCTATTCATAATGCAGCAATAATGACTGCAGACCTGCAAGCAAAGTACAGCAAGTTGACAAAGGAGTATTCCAACGCAAATCACATTTTCACCAGTAACGTTAGTCTTGCATCTAATAGCTAATAACGTAGCTACGTTAGCTGCCCGGCCCGCCGACCGGCGCTCCACGCATGACCAAATGAGACATAATGATTTTACTGCAACAAATGTTATAATAAAACAAAGCCTTTCTATACATTTGTCTGGTTGAAAACTTTATTAACAGATTGCAGAATGTGTAGTTGGGTACGGAATGAGCAACGGAATGGAACCGAGCTAATGAACGGACTCGGAGTAATGCCTTGCTGCTATGGGTAATAATAATATGCTGATGTTATTGTCTGTGTAACACTAACTATATAACGCTAATGCCACAAAACGAATGCCTTGTTAATCATAAGTAGTTACTTTGATGCAGTAGATTGTGTGTGTGTGTGGGGGACGGCGGGCGTTGTGCAGGTAGATCGCGCGAGTGAACTTTTTTTTTTGCCTTTTGACGCTACACAAATTGATGGGTATTTATCGGCGACTGCTATCGGCACATTTGAGCTTATCGGCCGATAGGCCGATAGCAGTCAACAAGGCACTTATCGGCCGATACCGATACCCGACCGATATATCGGTGCACCCCTAATACACATGATGGGGAGGAGACTGTACATGAGGGGGGGGGGGGGGGGAGAATATACAGTGGGGAGGAGACTGTCTACACAGATACACCTGTGTGATGTTGCTACGGAGTTAAACTAATAAAGGATACTCGTCACAACCACAACAGGGGACTCACGTATTTGTACTGTGAAGTAACACGACAATGACAAATGTATCGTTTCTGTTTTTCTTTTTGACATAGTTGCGGCACACGGAACAAGTTAACTCACCACTACAGCCCGCAGTAACCTAGCCAGTCTCTTGAAACACCGCTATCTTCAAACTTCCATTCCTCTCGAAACTCTTTTGTTGGGTGGCCCCGGTCATCCTTTTCGTCTGAGAAAACCGGTGGTTTTTCTTTTTAGTGGCCGGCTTACTCCTTCCATTTAACCGACGCTATTAAGCTAACGTTAGCTAATCGGTATAGCAGCGTTACAGTGCAAGCAGCTACTAAGCAGGTGGTGGATGTGACGTCGGTAAACAAGTTGATGGGCGAGGCTGCAAAAAAGGCGACTCGTAAAACCAAAACACACTGCAGTTTTTAATTATTTTACATTACTATTTTGTTACCCTGCCATGTGGCTGACAGACCTCGCAAATGTCACTCGCCCAATAGCCTCCAGTTGCAACCGCGGAGCGAGCAGCGTATCCTGTCTCTCGAGTCGCTGAGTGATGACTGCTTGGCGTGGCAGGGGAAAAGAATTCCCTTTTTCATGATATTTGGCGCCTCTGATTGGCTCAATTTTGTTTCAATCTGTATGTATCTACAAATCATATTATACCAGGTAACCAATTCCGTCAGACTGCGAATCAAATTGACGGATCTCCCAATCAAATTGACGGAAATCCGTCTGGAGACGGAACGCTTTAATGCCTGCGCAATAAACGGCGAAAGCATATGGATTCTTGCATCTCGAAAGCGATCCCATGCACTCAAGTGTGTATCTTGATCCACGTTACAAGATATCTCTGCTGGAGGATTTTCCCCGATGCACAGAGCGCCACATCCGGTTTAGAGTGGAGTGCAACTCGCCCGAAATCCACCAAGGGGGCGGTATTGAGGCGTTGAAATATCAGACAGGGTTCAGCTGGCTCCCGGAGCCTTCCTGGATGAATTATGAATGCCAATAGCGAATAAAGGAAATAACGATCATAAAAACGAGTAAACTCGTTGTTGGCGCAAGATGTGTTAACATCAGAATTAGTTGATAGAATTCCATTACATCATCCACAGACATCTTGGGTGATTATCATCAATACATTCCCCGCCAAAGACGAGTTAACTCGTTATAGCCCGGCAATCGAATAACGCCAACAACGTGATCGCTATTTCTTTTATTCGCTATTTCTAGGGATGCCCCGATCGATCGGCCACCGATCGTTATCGGCCGATAATCAGTATAAATATGCGATCGGGGAATTCCGATAATGAGTCATATTCGCCGATCGCGGAAACTGATCAAGTGGATATCTCACTCGCTTGTCTCAGACGCACAGGACCTGCAAACTGCTCCTCCTCCCTAGCCCCGCCCGCCCCCGTGTAGAGTTTGTAAACAAAGAGGTGCGGCTCCTCTGCTCGAGTCTGTAATGCATTCGACCTGCGCTAACGTTAGCTACCTAGCTATCGTTACTGTTTAAACAAAATTACCCAGTCAACTATTCACGTTTAGTAGGCATTGTCTAACGGTATTTAGCCGGCTAGCTACCGATAGCTCCTGATATCAACAAATGATCCAGAAAATCTAGTAGTCCATGTTCATACCTCCGGTAGCTTGCGTTAGCTTGCGTTAGCTGACGTTAGTTTACTGTTCAAAACGAAATGTCCCATTGAACTAAAGTTCTGTCTTAACGTCATCTAGCCAGCTAGCAGTAGCTACAGATAGCTCTTGATATCAATGTCTTATAACATTGATTTAATGCGTATTCGAGCTGAAGGCTTGCTGAATGTGAAATGACCAAAGCATAACGTTACCAATAGGGTCCCGCTGCAGCGCCGGAGAATCCTTTTTGGAGCTGGGCTACTAGAGTACACACAGACAGTGGAGCTGTTTGCAGATAGCGAGCATTTTG
The DNA here is from genome assembly GCF_963971535.1 of Notolepis coatsorum. Classification (NCBI taxonomy): domain Eukaryota; kingdom Metazoa; phylum Chordata; class Actinopteri; order Aulopiformes; family Paralepididae; genus Notolepis; species Notolepis coatsorum. The sequence goes on from NC_140171.1 coordinate 67,314,109, forward strand.
ACTTGTTGCGTGGTGGCGATGTCTCGCAGATAATACAAGTACAAGTCTAATTATATAATATATATATTTTATAAAAAAAAAAAACTTTATATAAAATAATTTTTTATTTCTTTTTAATCAAAAACGATCGGTATCGGATCGGTATCGGCCGATATGGCTCACGACGATCGGTGACAAAAAACGTGATCGGGGCATCCCTAGCTATTTCCATTCATAATTCATCCAGCAAGGCTGTGTGAAAATCTGGCACTCTGTCTGAGATCGCAACAGTCCGATACCGCCGCCTGGTGGTATTCGGCCGATGTTGCACTTACTTTCTGCAGGAAGCTTGGCTCTGTGCGTCAGTGAATGTCGTCCGGGCAGAGTTATTTTGTAACGTGGATCCAGATACACAGTCGAGTGCATTGAATCGCCTTTAAGACGCAATAATAATTATGCTTTTGGAGCTTATGGCGTCGGCCAAACGGAAATACGATCTAGCAGATGGCAATCAAATAATTGGAATATTCTTTCTTCAATCTCATCGGCCAGAGGTAAGAGCAATCCAACGTTAATTCCAGCTTGATTGTCCATTTCTATCATTGCAATCGATCTGATCAATGTATGCTGTTGTACTAACGAATGCCGTTATTGACAATCAATTAATCATAAACGACCCCCCCCCCCCCCATTTCCAGCATGCATGATGGAACATAATATATGCGGATCATATGCATTTGATTTTTTTATTGTAGCGTGTATAGGGACGAAATGCCAATGGATTAAGTATAATATGCATCGTGGCCTATTACTAGCGTTATAGGAATGATCCTAGACCACTCTAAAACTATACTTATATTCACCATGGTATAAAACGACAATGTATGAATGGAAAAAATATTACTTTCCCACATCTTGACCAATAGATACCCAATGTCAAAAATAGTTATAGCCCTGCAAACAAGGTGAGCGACTCCCACCGTTTACAGTGATGGCGTCACTGCGTCACTTATATTGCGTGGCAGCTATTGTGTTAAATGAACTGTGCTTATGTGTAATGTCCGTATTATAGGTCTAACATATCCTCTTATCAGATCTTCTTCCTCCCCTCTTCTACAACTCCCCTCTGCTCCAGTCTTTCAATATTAAGTTGTTGTAGGCGGCTGAGTGGCGCAGTGGGCAAGGCGCTCACCACTAACGCAGGAGATGCTGGCATCGAGCCCAGCTCTCGGCGTTGCTACCGTCATACTAACACAATTGGCAGTGTTAGAGGGTGGGAAAGCCGGTGGGTGGGGATTGGACGTTGTGGACAGCGACTCCTACAGGTCGGTTGGGTGACGCCGGTACGGCGGAAACAGGAAGTATCGGGGGAAGCGTGAGCCTCCCACGTGTTACTCCTCGCCACTGAGAGTTCGAGCTGTTGCGCTTCTATCCTCACTACAGCCGACCAGTGGGAGGCATAATCTAGCAACGTTCAAGACAGGGGAGGGAAGAATTGGAAATACGAAATTGGGATGAGAGAAAAATAGAAAATGGGGAGAAAAAAGTGGATAAAAAATATATATATATTAAGTTGTGTTACGTACATTATTACAGAAATAATTTATTCTTACTGTACTGAGTGCAATGAAAGTGAAGCACATTCTTTACCCAAGAAATCATCTTACTCCCTCAACTAATTGCAAATAAGGAATTTGACAAGAGTTTGGTTTCAGATTAGATCAAATGCTTTCAAAAGCCCAACCCTGAAATAGTCAGAAATGTATGAATAGTAGAGATGCATGAATGTGAGGTTAGCAGTTCGCTTAGCTTAATGTCCTTAAATTCATGTAGTCAAATTATGGCCCCTGGGGCTGTGGAAGCTAAAATGCAGCATATGAATGAAGAATAAAATGAAGGCGAAGTAGGAGGACTGAATTAGTTGGCAGGAGGAAGATGCAGATGAAGGGTTTTTGCTGAGTCATGGTATCAATGTTCAGCTCCCCTAGCTGCAAAGAGACGGAGGGGGAAAAGGTACACACGCACACTTCTCTTTCTTATACTATATACTCTTAATCCTCCCGGCCACTTTTTCATCTTGACATTTGATATTTTCTATTTATTTATTTTAAACAGAGTGGTAATCCAAGGCTGTGTCCCAGGAGAGCTGTTCTAGATCACATAGGCTAACTGTAACCTGATGTGTGCTTTGTACATGTACTCTGTTCCTTCTTTGAAATCACTGCCATTCTGCACCCTGGGCAAAGGAGCAGAGAGGGACGGATGAGGGAGAGAGAACTCTTTCTTTCCACCATAAATACCTGCTTGCTTGGTGCCTCTCCTCCCTCTATCCCCACTAGGGATGGACCAATATGGTCCCCACTATTGTACCATCAGTCAATAGTTCTAAGTGTTCTTACAAATGCAGGTACAAACAGGTTAAGCTTTTCAGACAGATATGCAACACTCCACATAATACATAACTGACACAACCATGTGAATTACACTTCAGTAGAACTTGTCAAAACAGTCTTACCTCTATCTAAAGACACTTACAAATAAGCTAGCAACCACTGCTGTCCCTGTCGTCAACACTACTATTACCCCCAGGTGTCAGGCTCCTCGTTCACTTCCATTCATTTTGAGGGCAATGTGTAAATATCAGACATTACTTCTGAAGTATAGCTGCTGCGCAGATTTCAATAAAACACATATTTTTTTTTTTTTTTCTCCCATTTTCTATTTTTCTCCCATCCCAACGCGGTTTCTTGCCTCCCACAAGCCGGCTGCAATGTGGACTAAGTCATATAGCACGAGTCCCCTCCGATACTCGAGGTAACAGCAGTTGCATCTTTCCACCTGCGCTGCGCGATCTTTCAGCGTCAGGAGTCTGCGCTTTGGAGGGGCGCCGCCCCCATTGCTTCCTGATTCTACTGCGCAGGCGCACCAACCGACCTGTAGGAGTCGCTGTCCACAACGCCCGATCCCCACCCATCAGTTTCCCACCCCCTAATACTGCCAATGTGTATTAGTACGGACGACCAGCTAAACTGAAAGCAATGTGGAGCGCTGGGCTCGAACAGGCGAACCCAGCGTCTCCAGTATTGTAGGTTTGAGAGTGTCTTGTATCTTTGCTTTGTATCCGTCTTATATGGATCTGCCCATTTCTGTGGTCCCTAGACTGTCTTGGAATTGCATAAATTGGGTATGACTGGAAGGCTGACACCCTTGTGGATCCAATCATTTGAATAGGCAACATTTAAAAACATGTTTATTGTATATTAAAAGGAGAAGTTCTTTGTTCTTTAAAGAAGAGTCCTTGTTAAGTGTTATTCTGTTCACCTGGCAACACAATTGTGCTTTTTAAATCCCCCTGCCTCCTTCCATCCATCCTCACCCTGTATCCCTCCAGGTCTCTCATCTGGATCTGCAGCAGGGAGAGGTCTCTGAGGATCTGAAGGTTGTCCTTGTCCCACTTCAGAGCATTGCGGTAACACTTGATGGCCTCATCGTACTTCTTGTCAGAGCGCTGCAGCAGGCCGTAGACATGCCAGCCTGGGAGGGCAGGGAGTTAAGGTGCAAACACACACACCCTGGACATGCATAATAATCTTCAACATTTAAAACACGTCTGCAAATTGTCATTCAAGCTGGGAAAAAAATTACTTTTGAGATTGTTGTGTGTGCACGTGTATATATATACACATGCACATATACACACACACAGGAGCACTGAGCTGTTTCGACTTCAGGCAGGGTTTCGTTTGAGATAACACACTTATCTCTGCAAGGGCTTTATCTGCTGGAAATGTCAGCTCAGATTTCACTCATACGTCTGGGTGAACGAGAAAGCGAGTGCGTGCGTGTGTAAGAAATGCACCATTTGTATTCTCTAGAGCAGGGGTCGGCAACCTGTGGCCTCGAGGCCGCATGCGGCTCTTTAGCCAATCAGCTGCGGCTCCCTGGCCAAAAAATTATAATAATAAATTTGAATTTTTTTATAAAATTAAAAAATTTACTTTTTATTTTATAGATTTTCCACAAATAAGGGAAGAACTCTAATAGAGCTGCATAGTTCAGGGTTTTATTTCAAAGTAGGTCTACAGATGCCAGTGTTTTTTCTCCTCTTCTGTGTTTTATTAAAAAATAGGTCTACACAGCCAGTATTTTTTCTCCTCTTCATAAGAGTTTGAGGTTTTCCTTTGTTATAACAGGTAAAAACAGCAATTAAAAAGTAAATTTTTCTTTTTGTTGCTTTATAATCCCATTAATGCAACAAACTGTGTGCTATAAGTATAAAGTATAATAAATCGCAAATTACTTTGGGTATGCAATTGTCAGGCGTTTTATGCTAAATGTGGGGTATGCTTGGGGATATATGAAATGTTATACACTGTGTCATCTTCATTTTAAGGGTAAATAGGTTGTGCGGCTCCCTGAGCATTTTATTTTGTGGGACGGGGGAAAAGTGGCTCTTTTGATAGTAAAGGTTGCTGACCCCTGCTCTAGAGGTAAGAGCACTGCTACTCAATGTCAAAGGGATATTTGTGTAGCAATGTGTGCATTTGTATGTACGTGTACCACATCCAACGCAGGGCAGACAGCTGAACACGTCACACTGAAGCACTTTCTAACACAAACACCGATTTGAAATATGACACTATGAATAACGTTTATTATCATTATTATTTTTTAGGGCTGTCAATATTAACACATTGAGTGCCACGCCCCTTCCGGGAAGTGTCCATTAACCCGATGTAAACGTAGTTGTACTTTGTAGACCTAAACCTATATTTTATAGTATAGCTATGGGTCTAATAACGCCGTCGAGTCTCATCTTCTGGTCAACGTGCAAAAAACAGATTCTTTTTTCATCCGTACATTTCCGTTTTATACCGTTTTGAATATGAACCAGGGCTGTACGCTAAGCTTTTTCACTAGGGGCACACTTGCCCCTAAATGAGAAATTTAGGGGCACAGAATATTTTTAGGGGCATTTTTTTTTATAATTTTACCATTATAGTGCAAAAAAATATGTTCCTCCTGCCTCATTACTGTGGTCCTTTTATTTAACATTTAAGTGCGTTGGTTTTCAGGTTTGTATCTTTTATAATGATCCAACTGAGAAAGTGTGTAAATCACTAATAGAACAAAAACAACAAACTGTGTGTGTGTGTGCGCACGCACGCACGCACGCACTTGTAGTGCTCCTTGAATGACATGTATATCCGGGACTTTTTTTTTTATAAGAATTGAGAGGCCTACTACGGTATGTGTATATGTGACCTTTATTTTGAAAACAGTGTTGCGACGCAACCTTGTTTAAGTTTGCGCTTTTGACAGTGAAATGTTCAGTTCAACTTAGCTCGAAGGAAAGACTCTAATCAAAAAGGTTTAATGGACCTGTATGAGGCCATAGCTCTTACGGTGGGACTTTATAGAAGAGGAATGTAATACTATGCAAAACGAGAAATAAAGTGATTTTACCAGCAGTAAGTTGCAAGCCACTTTCATACGGGGAACCGTGACAATTATTAGTATTATCTTATTTGCATATCGTCTCATTATTAGATAGATAGGTTGATACTTTATTGATCCCCGGAGGGAAATTTTTAGTAGACAGTATTTAAGTATTGAAAAATTTCCTAATAGTGGGCGACTCACCTAATGCATGGCTGAACGTTAGAAGTGTCAGTGTCCCCGTCAATCATCACTGCCAGATCCGACTTAATTTAATCGGCTATGGTCTCTTATCATCTCTCCACATCGGACGTGGTTGTCATAAGATGGACTGATATCCACTCCGTTCTTCTTGCAGAGCAAAATTAGCGGCTTAAACGTATTGAAAGGAAGTTCTTCTTTGGCGATGCAACATTCAGTTTCGATTAGATTGTTCGCTAGGAATTATGGGATTTGGTGTTGGATGTATGGACTCTACGCAGACATGGTATTTAATCGCACGATAGACTACACCTACAAAGTTGCGTGTCCCAGATTCACTTAACACGCAAATCTTTTTTTCATACAGGCTATCGCAGTAAGTTCATTCATTGCCGATTTCATAGCACCGCAACATTATGTCGCACTGTACAGCCCTGGTTGTAGGCTAATGTTTTACTATTTTTTGTATCCAATTTGTATAGATTCATTTAGGAGTGAAATGCGAATGAAGGGTTGAAATCACTACTCGCAAGGTTGCCCCCAAATATTATTTTCCAGTCGCACGGGCCAAATTAAGGGGCAATTTGCGATAACCTCGTCGCAGTGTACAGCCCTGTGAACATAGTCCGGCGGCTTCGGAGCAATTCCAGGGAAAAGACACGAAAACAGCCTTTTTGTGTAATTCAATAAACATGTTGTAATTTTTCGCCCGATTATCGGATCTTCCTGAAATCAACACTAGATCATCACTATTATCCTTTGTAGTGCACGCATGCAATGTGACAAGAAGATACATACCTTTTTCTTCTCTGTGCATGCAGTAGGAGTAGGAAGACGTTGGGAACTAGGCTAATGGAGGAACCTACTTCCAGTGACTGACGCTAAGCTAGGATAACGGTGCGCGTCTTCCTACTCCTACTGCATGCACAGAGAAGAAAAGGGTATGTATCTTAACACTCCAACATTTTGGGAACCCTGGAGTTAGACAAGAAGATGCATACCTTTTTCTTCTCTGTGCATGCAGTAGGAGTAGGAAGACGTTGGGAACTAGGCTAATGGAGGAACCTACTTCCAGTGACTGACGCTAAGCTAGGCTAACGTGCGCGTCTTCCTACTCCTACTGCATGCAGAGAAGAAAAAAGGTATGTATCTTATTGTCTAACTCCAGGGTAGATGGCAAATAAGCTAATTTCCCAAAATGTTGGAGTTTTCCTTTAACAATCAATTGCATTACCCTTTTTGACCCCAACCACCTTCCATAGTTTCGACATCCAGCCACAGTGGCTGCTGTGTTAACATTCCTAATCACTCTTGACATGCAAACCAAGAGAATATTAAGTGACCAGACATTCCCAGAATATCTTACTTGTACAAAGCTTGCGAACGGACCTTTGGATTAAAGCAAGTTGCAGGCTATACATGCTGCAGTGATGAGCGGTCTTTCCCAACAAAGCAACAAGTATGAAGTACACAGGTCGAGCTACACTATGCTTGCTAATTATGCTAGGTAACAGAGATTATCTGAAGGAGTCGTTGTGCCACAAAATATTGTCAGAAAACAAATGTATTCACAAAATGGATCACTGTTCAATGTTAGTGAAGACACCTGTGTCAACAGCTCTATTATTTTTTATAGCAGCAATAGGGCTGTCCCCCCTCAGTCCATTAATTGGTTCGTTCGATCTCAGTGGACAGAGACGTTGGTAGCTGATAGGAGTTGTTTTTTATGCTGTTGTTGCTAGGGCTGCCGCGGTATTGATTTTTTCCTTACCGCACAAATTTGCGAAGCTATTGAAACTATTAGTAGTAGTCTATTCTTTATAGCATATAGCCTGCCTCTAGTCTAAATGTCTATCTTTAGAGGATGACTTTGCAGCATGAATATTGTTTGGGATTCGGCAAGCACGCATTCGTTATTGAAAGTGAAACACAGACAACATAGGCTACTGAACAGTGAACACTGTTTATTGACGCTTGCAGTGAGGTACAACGTGAGGCTCACTCGAGGTAGACGGGTCTGTTGAGGAGCTGAGGCACGCGCCTCTCTCCCCTTCCCGTCGACCAAGAGTGAATACCTGTAGTCCCCAGGGCTCTGTCCCGACCGGTGTCCGGATCGCCCCCGAAAGGATGGGCGAGCCGCGGCCGGGGAAGACCGGGCGAGCCCGACTTAACGAGAACCATAAAACCTGAGCGCGGTGTGGCTCCAGCCTAGGGCTGGGCGATAAAACGATAACGATAAATATCGCGATAAATTATTTCCTCGAAATAAACATGAAACGTGGTCGCAAAGTTTCAATATATATCGATTTTCCAAGTTTGGATATCAGGCTCAGCACACTCACTAACAACAACCAACAACAAGCTGCCGCTGCCCCCTGGTGGAATATAATAATCTATGCACTGGGGTCTTTAGAAGAAGGTGCGCGGACTGATGAGCGGACGAGCCCCCATTTGAAAGGAAATACTGTCACTGGCCTCCTCAATAATGTAACCTAAGTTCTTTTATTGAATGAAGCGGTGAGACACAAGTTGAGTCTGGAGTCAGATGCCTGCAAGGTTTTTATCTCAAAGTACACAGAGAACACAGGAAGGATAGCTCTCAATCCGGACCACCTGCTTGAGTACAACCGCAGAATGGTCCTTGACGACAGACAGCCACACACTTTTATACAGTAATACATAGACCAACCTCTTTTCTGACTTGATGATTGATTATTGTCGCGTCATACCTTGAGGACAAAGGATTTTAAGCGGGACGTAGAGTAGAAGGAGGGGCTGTTTTCAATATTCCTCCGCTCTCCTTATCAGAATGGCCCTCAACGGCATATAATTTGTGTGTGTGCATGTGTGTTGGTGTGTGTGTGTGTGTGAGTGTGTGTGTGTCGGTGTGTGTGTGTGTGTGCTAGAGTGAGAGACATGAGTTTGCATGTATAACTGACACTCTCCCAAAAGGGGAGGGGGTGTGTGTATGTCTTTTCTGTGTGTATGCATGGATGTCTGTGTGGTGTATGCTTGTGTGTGTGTGTGTGTGTGTGTGCTGGTGTGTGTGTGGGATTTTGCATGTTTCTGATACATGATCTTGCATCTGTGTCCAGTACTGTTCACGGGGCCCTGTGTCTACATAGAGACAGAGACCAGTGTACAGCGTTTCTGATACATGAGATACTGACATCAGATCAATGAATTAAAACTATCAATTAACTCTGTGGAATGGCCTGCCTCGGAACCTCTGCTGCATTTACAGTAGATTCACTTTTAAAAAGAATCTTAAATTGTTTTTAACACTGTAAAGAAATTTTTTGTTTTACACTAATGTAATTTTAGCTATATTAATTGTTACAGTAGGTTCATTATGCATTGTGTGTACTGACTTTTAATAATTTCGTTTTTTGCAATAGTGATTGTTTTTGTGTTTTTTTGTGTGTGGACCCCAGGAAGACTAGCTGGTTGCTATCGCACCAGCTAATGGGGATCCCTAATAAAATCAAATCAAATAAAAAATCGAGACAAGACATTCAGTTTTGGTGGTTTGAAATCACGTGGCATAATCACAAGAGAAAACATTCATTCAGACTGTTGGAACAGTTGGATATAACAAAATGGATTTATATGGATTATGGACTTGGACACATTCATGGAGAATTCAAGCCAGGACCACAACGCTTCTCAAAGGGTTGGCTCGACACGCGACGGCTCTCCAACTCGTCTCGTAGTGACCGCAGCAAAACAAGTGAGTCTATTAATAGCCCGTCCGTCGGCGCCGGGCATAAGAAGTTTATTAAACTTGACAGAAATGTATATCGACGATAATTTATCGCGATAACGTTTTTGGCCATATCGCCCAGACCTACTCCAGCCCCTTGCGCGCCGCCGCGGTTCCCAACTCCCCTCTCCCTCACGGGGAGAGGCGGGGGGGGATTTGAAGTCTCCCCTCTGGTCGTGAGCCGTTCACTCTGTGTCGCGGGCAGGGGTGGTAGCGCCCGGCGGTTACCCCCCCTCGACTTCTTATTATTATTATTATTATTATTATTATTATTATTATAAAAAACAGCGGTGATGCGGTATTCAGCTTAACTCTGCGGTGGGCGTGATGTAACAGCGATACCGCGGTAACCGCGGCAGCTCTAGTTGCTGCCGTTTTTGTTTTCTATGCTGAAAGAGTATCACAATTTTACAAATGTATTGATTAAATCAACACATTGATTATTTGACAAAGTCCATTGTCTCTAGAGGAAGAATGTCTTTAGTTGTGGACAGCCCTAAATATCAATAAAAGAAAAAGGGATATTATTATTGTTGTGAAGGGCCAGATTAAACTGAGAATCTACCTTTATTGTTTGATATACTTTGTATATTATTTATATATATACACGGAATATCCCTTTACCTGCATTCAGACCAGAGTAATATTCGCTCTCCTATTGGACAGCGCCCCCAGGCGCCAGCGCGCAAGCCCCCAACGGCAAGTTCAAAGACAACTGCAGGCATGTCGGAACATGCCCGGAGTCAGCGTAGTGATACCAGACAAGGACTGAGGTTGAGACTAGATATTCACTTAAGTATAAATACAGCGCAAGGTGCGCACACCGTGCTTAGATTCGCTTAGTTCAATTCAGTTACGTTCAGTACCTTACCCACCTTCACCACGAGTCAACGTGCAGTGAAGTGAGCAACCTTGCGTCTAACAGAGCATTGAGAACCGCGTGCGAATAGAATGGTAAAAGTGTCAGAGTTTAATGAAGTAACGTTGAGTTCGACTTAATCTAATGTGAAGTAAATAGTCGTTCATTTATTGTATATCGTGCGGCCACAGTTCTTTCGTGTGTAACATTACCCAGCGGTTCATCGTGTCTTTAGCTAGTGTACTTAACCAGGCTGTGTGGCCTAAATACGTCGCCCACACCCGAGGAGTCCTAGGCGGAGAACCGTTGGACATGTACACAGGAGAATCGGCGTCGGCGATTGCAGAACCATTCCTGGTTGGATTATATTGATTTGGAACGTGGTACCCGGAGAAGAGCATCGTTGATTTCCACTATCGTTTGGGATTCAACCTCGTGAGTTAAAGTCTTTCCGACCGACACACACACACAGAAATCTCTCCCTCATCTCTCTCTCTCTCCCTCTTTCTGAAAGGAAAGCTTCCATGCACATACTATTGGAGAGATTAGAGCATTTACATCTACTCTGGTGATCGGGTGCAAGACAAACAAAAGATCAGTGTCAAAAATAGATCCTTTGAAATGTTGATCACAACTAAATACAGCAGGAGCAAGTTTAACTCTCTCTGCCACGCTGGGAACGGGATATGGCTATGTGCTGCCACGCATTAAACCAATGGGGTCGGTCACCTTGTTTGCAGGGCTATAACTATATTATAGCTATGGATGCAATACTATGGCCCATTTGACATCGAGTATCTATCGTTCAAGATGTGAAAAAGTAATAATGTTTTATACCGTGGTGAATATAAGTATGGTTTTAGAGCGGTTTAAGGTAATTCCTGGGAGGCTAGTAATAGCCCGATACGTGTATTATATTAAATCCATTGGCATTTCGTCCCTACACACGCTACACTTAAAAATTCAAATGCATATGATCAGTATTATGTTCCATCATGAATGCATGAAAGGGGGGGGGGGGCACTAATACTAACAGCAACCCCATAAGCTGATCAGGGCAATGGCTATGAAAACAAGGCACAATCAAGCTGAAATTGACGTTAAATTGCTCTTACCTGTGGGATTCCAAAAAGAATATTCCAATTATTTGATTGCCATCTGGTAGATCGTATGTCCATTTGGCCCACGACATAACCCACCACAAGATAATTAATCGGGGGTCCCGAAAACAATTCAATGCGATCGGGTGAAGCCCCTGGTTCAGGTTACTAGAATGGAATGGAAATAGCTAATAAAAGAAATAACAATCAACGTTGGCGTTCAACGATTGGCGGACAAACACATACAATCGTTGTTGGCAGGGAATGAGTTAACGGTGTGCCGGTTCTATTATTCTCTATGCTTCCATACAGCCACAGGTGAGGAAGGATACAGACGTGGCTCTTCAGGTCATTACGAAGGCCTCGCCTCACCAGGTCATAGGCTTCCTCCTTCTTCCCCAAACAGTTCAGTGTTAAGCCTTTCATCGCCAGGGTCTCTGGAGGGACAGAGACAAGGGTGGGGGTAGAAGAGGGGATAGAGGAAGAGGAAGACAGGATGAGAGTAGAGAATAGAGAAGGGATAGAGGAAGACAGTAAGACAGGATGAGAGTAAAGAAGGGATAGAGGAAGAGGGAGACAGTAAGACAGGATGAGAGTGGAGAATAGAGAAGGGATAGAGGAAGAGGGAGACCGTAAGACAGGGTGAGAATAGAGAAGGAATAGAGGAAGAGGGAGAGAGTAAGACAGGGTGAGAGTAGAGAATAGAGAAGGGATATAGGAAGAGGGAGAAAGTAAGACAGGGTGAGAGTAGAGAATAGAGAAGGGATAGAGGAAGAGGGAGACCGTAAGACAGGGTGAGAATAGAGAAGGGATAGAGGAAGAGGGAGACCGTAAGACGGGGTGAGAATAGAGAAGGGATAGAGGAAGAGGGAGACAGTAAGACAGGATGAGTGGAGAATAGAGAAGGGATAGAGGAAGAGGGAGACAGTAAGATAGAATGAGAGTAGAGAATAGAGAAGGGATAGAGGAAGAGGGAGTCAGTAAGACAGGGTGAGAGTAGATAATAAAGGGATAGAGGAAGAGGGAGACAGTAAGACAGGGTGAGAGTAGAGAATAGAGAAGGGATAGAGGAAGAGGGAGACAGTAAGACAGGATGAGAGTAGAGAATAGAGAAGGGATAGAGGAAGAGGGAGACCGTAAGACAGGGTGAGAATAGAGAAGGGATAGAGGAAGAGGAAGAGGGAGACAGTAAGACAGGGTGAGAGTAGATAATAGAGAAAGGATAGAGGAAGAGGGAGACAGTAAGACAGGATGAGAGTAGAGAAGGGATAGAGGAAGAGGGAGACCGTAAGACAGGGTGAGAATAGAGAAGGGATAGAGGAAGAGGGAGACAGTAAGACAGGGTGAGAGTAGAGAAGGGATAGAGGAAGAGGGAGACAGTAAGACAGGGTGAGAGTAGATAATAGAGAAGGGATAGAGGAAAAGGGAGTCAGTAAGACAGGGTGAGAGTAGATAATAAAGGGATAGAGGAAGAGGGAGACAGTAAGACAGGGTGAGAGTGGAGAATAGAGAAGGGATAGAGGAAGACAGTAAGACAGGGTGAGAATAGAGAAGGGATAGAGGAAGAAAGAGGGAGACAGTAAGACAGGGTGAGAGTAGAGAATAGAGAAGGGATAGAGGAAGAGGGAGACAGTAAGACAGGATGAGAGTAGATAATAGAGAAGGGATAGAGGAAGAGGGAGACAGTAAGACAGGGTGAGCGTAGAGAATAGAGAAGGGATAGAGGAAGAGGGAGACAGTAAGACAGGGTGAGAGTAGAGAATAGAGAAGGGATAGAGGAAGAGGGAGACAGTAAGACAGGATGAGAGTAGATAATAGAGAAAGGATAGAGGAAGAGGGAGACAGTAAGACAGGGTGAGAGTAGATAGAGAAAGGATAGAGGAAGAGGGAGACAGTAAGACAGGGTGAGAGTAGAGAAGGGATAGAGGAAGAGGGAGACAGTAAGATAGAATGAGTAGAGAATAAAGAAGGGATAGAGGAAGAGGGAGTCAGTAAGACAGGGTGAGAGTAGATAATAAAGGGATAGAGGAAGAGGGAGACAGTAAGACAGGGTGAGAGTAGATAATAGAGAAGGGATAGAGGAAGAGGGAGACAGTAAGACAGGGTGAGAGTAGAGAATAGGGGGTTCATTAGCTGTGTTGCCTTAAGTGTTTTTATGTGCATTACGACCTATGGAATTAGGAAAGCTGGATGGATAAGCCACATTTTGATTAACTGTCATTATCACAATTATCAATTATCAAGGCTTACACTTGCTTGAGGTGGGAACGTTTTCACCTGAAACAATGACAATTGATCTAGTGAATAGTGTCCACATGACAGTGGACAAAGGCTGTCTGTCTATAAAAATCTCTCAACCACAACCTTCCAGGATTGTCATATACGCTGTTGCATGCATTAGTTGTATGGTCATTGGCTCTTGAATCTAAATATTGGCCATAGCACTTCCCTGCCTTCATCTTGCTTCACACAGCATGAAATATAGGCCATATAATTTGACACAAAAGAACTTGCCAAATATAGTAGTCAATTATTTTTCAGAGTTAGGTATAAAAAATATAATATATATATATAATTTCTCAATTTCTTTAAGTGTGCTTAAAGTTATCTTGATAAAAAGAAGGAAACGGCTATCGCTGCATGCGAGGAGCACTATATCCATCCCTCCCTGACAGAATGCCTCCCTGTTCCTTACCCCCATGGTCGGCGAACTTGGGATTGGACAGGATCTGCTTGCAGAACTTGAGTCCATTTCTGTACTGTTTGTGTTCGTAACATCGCTGTGGAGAGAAAATGAAATACATGACGGAAAAGTAAACAAGTCTGGCATTACAGAGAGCGAGCGAGAGGAGAGAAAGATAGGGAGCAACAGTAAGAGTGTGCAGTACAGTAGTATGCAGCATCCAGACAGAAATCAGCCATGATTATCTGGGAAGAATGAGAAGGCCATATTGCCGGTCACAATTTAGGGAGTGTGATACGCAATACAATTCCTACTACATTTCACCTACAAAAAGACTGTACAGTCTTGAAATACGCAAAATATTTAATCTCACCAAGTCCACATATTACTTTTACGCACAGTTATTGGCATTTGAAGGCTCACGGTGTTCCATTAAATATACCAATTGTACACCACAGATACCACAAATTCTTCTATGAAAGAGAGACATCAAGAGGTTTTGTTTCAGATTTTTATCATCAATTACTAACGTCCTCATCAGGGGCGGAGCTAGGGGGTGGCTACCTGGGCTCAAGCCCCGGATGTATTCTGAAAAGCACCGAATCTATTTATATAAAAAAAAAAAAAAAAAATTACAATTCATCATTGTTACATGAAAATATGTTTGCACCAGATTTAGCAGAAGCTAATTTCCATCTGTGGTCTATCCAGCTGCTAACTGTATTTGAGTGAGTTAAGTCTTGGTGTTATGGTAGACTCAGACCTAAGCTTTAAATCACAATCAACAAGTTGACAAAAACTTAATTCTTCCACCTTAGAAACATAGCTAAAGTACGGCCATTTATAAATCAAAAGGACGCTGAAAACCAGATCCATGCCTTTATCTCAAGCCAACTCGACTACTGTAATGCACTCCTTACCGGCCTCCCGAAAAAATACGATGATAACTATTTTATTGCAATGCACTATTGCATTATTTTATTCTATTTTACTAACTATTTTATTGCACTGCACTATTTTACTTTGTATCAGTGAATCATAGACGCCTGGCCATAAGAGCATTCGGAGCATCTCTGCTCTCCCACTATTGAACTTGGGGGAGCAAAGGTATGATCTTGCTCCACCACTTTTTGATTATATGAAAAATATGATATATCCCCCCCCAATATATAAATCTAACCATAACTACGTTATGGTTAACTGAGTTTTATAGTGAAAAGAGCAGCTTTATTGGTCAAGATTGAAGGCTCTATATTGCAGGAAATTGCACGTACAGGTTCATTAAATTAAAAGAAAATCTGTCGTGGAGGGGGTCGTGCCTGACCGCCTCCAAACCACCCATTGCCTGCCAAAAAAAAAAAAAAAAAAAAAAAAAAAAATTATTTATATAAAAAAATAAAAATAAAAAAGGGGGGGGGGGGCATCTGGGCTAAGCCCCGGATCTCGATATATTTTATTTTATTTTATATATTCGATTCACATCAAGGAACCCGGACCATCAACAAATCAATCTTAACTATATTCACAGGACATACTTGACTCCTATAAGACTGAAAAAAAATGAGTCTTATACAAGACTCCAAATGCTCCTTATGTACAAATGGGGACGAGGGGACATTTATGCACATGTACTGGGACTGCCCACCAGTTAAGATATTCTGGAAAGAGGTGACCCAGCAACTATCAAATCTCTTAACTTGGAATATACCTGTACACCCCTCTGTACTACTGCTGAATGATGTTTTTGAGTGTGCAGTACATCCACAGCTAAAGAGATTGGTTTTATCGGGTATCACAGTGGCTAAAAAGCTGATAGCATCACGATGGTTCCAACCGGAAAAAATGTGCCGAAAGATCTGGATTATTACATATCTCGATGTGATCTATCAAGAAATATCTACAGCAAGAATTTTGGGTCTCAATGAATCCAAAATGACATTGTGGTTAGAAGTGGTGGAGAAAATAAAAGCTAGCATATAATGGTAGTGTCTGGTTAGGAGCGAGGGATAATGGATGGATTATCCAATGGGGGGTCCGGGAGGGGGGGGTACGAGCTAGAGCATGTGTGTAGGGTATTAGATAGAGTTGTTCCGATACCGATACCAGTATCGGAAAAGCCGCCGATACTGGCTAAAATGCTGGTATCGGTATCGGCGAGTACCCTCTAATGCTGCGCTCCGATACCATATGACGTAATTTATCAACAACACTGTGGTCTGTTGAGTAAGCATTATAAAACAAACGGGTGCTTAATCGATTAAAGTGTCAATGCCATTTGTCATTTTAACAGCAGATACTTTCTTAAATGTCATCGTCCCGACAGAGCGGTGTTGACGGGGAGCTCATGGGTTCGCTTGGTGGCTGGTGTTATTAGCATTGAACAGCTAACCGAAAGCTAGCTTTAACATTACCTTGGCTAAAGTTGGGGCTATTCATATAATCCAGCAATAATGGCTGCAGACCTGCAAGCAAAGTACAGCAAGTTGGCAAAGGAGTATTCGTTAAATCACAATGTCACCAGTAACGTTACAGTCTTTTCATATACCGGCAGCTCATGCTATGCTAACTTAGCTCACGTTGACGTAGTCATTGAGACCACCTCGCGTACACAATTAATGACATGTTGCGGACAGCCATATCGGTGACAATGTTTAGCTTTTAGTGCCAAATGATAAGAGTCTGAGGCGGAGTCTCAAAAGAGAATGTTGAATATTTATTGTGCAAAAATCACAACAGATCCGACTGCTACTGAAACGGAGCCTTGTAGACAGACTGAGTAGGGTATATCTGCAGAGCCAGTGGGTAGCGAGTGCAGCAACGTATAATGTCCGTGTGGATCATTGGAGTAGGGTATATCTGCAGTGCTGAAGCCCCATACTCATTGATTAATGATACTAATACAAATCTATACAATCACCTGTTGTTGAATAAATACCATTACTTTCTAGTTATTACTAAAAAACAGTATATATAAAACAGTATTTGTTAAAAAAAAATAAAAATATATATATTAAATTTTTTTTTATATAATATCGTTTTTTTTTTTATTATTATTATTATGTATGCACTGGTATCGGATAAGTATCGGTATCGGCCGATACCCAAAGCTTAGGTATCGGAATCGGATCGGAAAGGAAAAAATTGTATCGGAACATCTCTAGTATTAGATAGCAGGTATTGGGGGTATATCCTATATAAGACAATTAACTCAAATGTGATTTCATTGGATGTGCACTGACAACTAATGCTTGTATATCTTATCGTGTGTTGTCATGTTTGTTTATGTGTTTGTTTAAAAAATAAAGAAAAAAAATACAAAAAAGAAAAAAAAATACTGTACAGGTGCACTTCCGATTACGTTTTACATGTTATACTCCTGGCTGCGACTGGCTTGGTGATTATGTCTCTCCTCATTCCTCCTGGACCATCATGAGCACCTGGAGGAGCCTCTCTCTAGCTGGAAGCAGGATTCAGTCCTTGGATGGGCCATGTAGAGAATAACCATGACTACACTAAGGCATAATAAAAAATATTGTTAGTTTCCTGTTGGTTGTCAGTTTGGCCATCGGTAGGCAGGGAATTTATTTTATTTAATTTTTTTATTTTATTCTTTCCCACGGCGACTATGGATAGGGAATTTCTTTATTTAATTAAAATGTTCACAACAACATGGATGCATGTACTCTGCCAGCATGTTTAATATCCATAATACTAAATGTTTGACTAAGATTTCTATGAAACTTTATTCCTAAAAAAAAAAAAAAAAAAAAAAAAAAAATGTAAAACTCATAAAATATATTGGGTCGCACCTACATTGGCAGGGTCGGTCGGCAACCGGAAACCAACCATTATTTTTGTTAGGCCTAATCAAGCATCTGTCCAAAGCCTGAGCTCAAGGCTTGTCTAAACAAACAAGTGAAATCTTCTCTGATATCCAACTAACACAAAATTACCATCTCCTTGGTCAGAGTTATTTTTGGGTACACTGTGTTGCACAATCAGTTCCATACTCTGTTTTAAGCCGATCCCTGACTGCTGATATGTTGTGTGAGGGGGGGGGGGGGGTTATTGGTAGCTAGCAAGTCATTCAGTAGGTTTTGTGATCTGCACGGCCTCAGCCAGCTAATCACCCAACCCACACGTGTATGTGAATCAACTCAGACCACCATTGACCTCATTCTGACCTCCGACAAGTCCAAGATCTCCAATAAAGGGGTTATAGCATGCGGGTTAAGTGATCATTATATGATATTCTGTACCCGAAAAAAACTAAAACAAAAGGCTGGCTGCCACAAAACAGTCACATCTAGAGCAGCGTTTCCGTTAGCCGGTAATTACCGGTTTTTGACCGGCAAAATCTGTTGAAGTCCGACATATTTAATCTCTCCGGTCATAGTGTCCGGTGAAAATAGTTCCCTCTGGGCACAGTTTGATTATTTGAATTGTATTTGGATGGGCTGGAGTTGGGTGGCCTATGCGATGAACGAAACAATCATTGCGTTTGTTGTCGTTGCTTCGCTCAGCGAGAGCTTGCTGCTGGATTTGCGGAAGGCATGCAGCTGCAGACCCACAGAACCCACCAGCTTTGCTGGCACAGTGCGGTCCCCAGACCTGGAAAGCTGCTCTGCGGGTCTGCAGCTGGATGCTTCTTGCAAACTAACTGCGACCGGCTCGCGCTGATAACAGCTTTCATTGTTGGACCGGCTGCTTGGTGGAGCAACGATGAAACGAATGTAATGAATCGTTCGTCGCATGGGCTATTTAATTTTGGCCTGTTTTGGTACGGTTCGGGTGGTCAAGTTGTGCTTGGAGGGAGTTGTTTTCACCGGACATTATGACCAGCACCAAGTCGTTGGGACTCGGAGGTGGAGATATACATCACGCAAACCCACGATAATGTTGCAGTCTCTCTCTGCAAAATTTCTCAGTTCTTCGCTTGATATAATTAATACAAATGTCCAATATAACGGAATTCGTTAGCTCATAAAAATGTGATTATAACAGACTGCTGTTTAGTGTCGGACCGACTGCCCACATACGCGGTCTATTTTATTTCAAGTCAGCAGCAGCACGGAGTATCGAGGGACTTATTTTATTTGGAATATATTAATGACTGTATACGCAAAAGTAGCCTATAGTTTTAAGTAATAATATTATAAATCTACATGCCTTGAGGATGACATTCTTTATTCAATTGTTTTAAAGCTCAATAAACTATGACCGGAATTAATCTCATTTGTCCGGTAGATTGAAATCTTGCAGGTCACGGAGACCGGCAACAATTTTTTCTAACGGAAACCCTGATCTAGAGACCTCAAAACCTACTCTAGCGAGGCCTTCAACCTTGAACTGGAGAGTCTGGACTGGTCAGATGAACTCAATGGTACACTGGTTGAAGAAACATGGCTTGGTTTCAAAACCAAATTCTCAACAATACTAAACAACATGGCCCCCCTAAGAACCACCAGGGTAAAAAATCGCGCTGAGCCGTGGATGCACTCCGAAATACTGGCCGCTATGAAAACCAGAGACAAAAAATGCTCTTGAGTTTCGTAAAAGTCAGTCAAAGCTTACTAAAAGCACAAGCAGTGAACTCCAAGCCCACGTGACTGAACTCAAACTAGAAAGAAACAGACTAAGAAATGACGTAAACTCCATGATCAAAACTGCAAAAAAGAATTTCATCAATGACAAAACTGAGGAAAACAAAAACAAACCACGTGAACTTTGGAAATTACTCAATAATCAACTAGGATGCAGTAAAAAACTTAAAACCAGATTCTCAAACATAAACATAAAAACGGACAACACGGTCATCACAGACAAGCTGGATGTAGCCAATTACTTAAAAATTTTCTTCACAAACATAGCCACAACACTGGTAAACAAACTACCCTCCCACTCAGGGCTTTATGGGGTAGAACACATAGTAGCTTACTACAAAAACCTAGGGGTCCGCAAGGACGACTTCAAGCTGGAAATGGTAACAACAGATGAGGTACTCAATAAACTGAGCGCCCTCCAACCTAACAAGGCCACTGGCCATGACAACATCCCCTCCAAATTCCTCAGAGACTCAGCAGCCGCCATCACCCCAATCATCACACACATAATAAACCTCTCCATAAAACAGGGACACGTCCCCAAGGACTTCAAAATTGCGAGGGTGACCCCTCTGCACAAAAAGGGCAGCAAATTAGACCCAGGCAACTACCGCCCTGTTTCTATTCTCACCTCCATCTCGAAAGTCATGGAAAAAATAGTCTACGAACAGGTCGAAAAGTACCTAGCGGAAAAAAATCTAATCTACGAATTCCAATCTGGCTTCAGAACATCCCACTCCACTGACACATGCCTTCTCTATTTGAATGACCACATCAAACAAGAGGTGGACGCAGGCAAATACTGCGGCATGGTCATGCTGGACCTACAAAAGGCCTTTGACACGGTCAATCACTCCATTCTGATTGACAAGCTAAAAGCAATTGGTTTTGATAGTCTATCAGTGAGCTGGATGCAATCCTACCTTGAGGGGAGGGAACAGATGGTGGAGGTAAACGGTACCCTATCCCCCCCCCCTCACAGTGAGCTGTGGTGTTCCACAAGGAAGCATACTAGGACCGCTACTGTTCCTAATTTATGCAAATGACATGTCGTCAGCTTGTGACTGCAACTTGTTCCCGTTTGCGGACGACTCAGCCCTGCTGGTCTCTGACAAGAACAAGTTACAGGTTGAAAAAACCCTCAGCTCGGAACTAGGCAGAATCTGCATATGGCTCGCTGATAACAAACTATCATTACACATGGGCAAAACAGAGTCCATTCTCTTCGGTTCAAATAACAAACTCAGCAAGACCGACGGCTTCTCAGTTACAGTGGGTGACAATATTGTCACAAGGAAAGATGAAATTACCTACCTGGGTTCCATCCTAGAGGCTAATCTCTCCTGTGACAAAATGGCATCCAATGTAATAAAAAAAGTCAACCAACGAACTCGATTCTTGTACCGGATCTCCTCTCTGGTAAACAAGAATACCCTGAAGACTCTGGCAGGAGCACTCATTCAGGGGTACTACGACTATGCTTGCACCTCATGGTACCAAAGCACCTCAAAGGCGCTAAAAACAAAATTACAAACATCTCAAAACAAACTGGTCAGACTACTGCTTGACCTTACTCCTAGAACCCACCTCACCCCTGCCCACTTTGACAACCTAGGATGGCTTAGAGTAGACGACAGAGTACAGCAACTTGCAATGGGCCTGGTCTACAAGATACACTACACGACCAAGGTACCCATGTACATGTCAAAATACTTCCCAAAGGTCAGTGAATACCACGATCACAACACCAGAGGGAGCTCCACAAATCATGTTAAACCCAGATTCGGCTCAAATAAGGGACTAAACACGTTTCGCAATTATGCCACATCAATGTGGAACGCCCTACCCAAAGCTGTAAAGGAATGTGGATCACTACCCACTTTCAAAACCTCTCTCAAGGGACACCTACGGGAGACTGCAATTCAACACTGGCCCTTGTAAATATCCTAACCCAACCCCCTCCAATGTACAGTCATTTACCTAGTATGGTTGTCAATAGTCCAATGTACAATTTTGCTTGTTTGTACAGTGTCTCCTCCCCCCCCCCTCAATGTACAGTTTTACTTGTTTATACAGTGTGCCCCCCCCCCCCCCCCCCAACCACCTCCAATGTAAATTACCCAGTATGGTTGTCAATATCCCAATGTACCCAACCCCCCCAACCAAACTTCTCCAATGTACAGTTTCTACGTCAAATGTATATACTCCCTTTTCTTGACTCCTTCTGTATCACAAACAGTACTGTATTTGCAAATCTGGTATGTCATAAATGTATAGATGTAGCAGTACTGACTATCTGTATGTCATGTATGTCATATATGTCCTGATGAATTGAAAATGGGGGACCCTGATGTAAACAAGACGAAAGTCTTTCTCTGGTCTGCATCCCCTTAACAATTGTGTGTATTGAGCTGTACTGTATTGTAGGGCTGGGCGATATAACGATAACGATAAATATCGCGATATATTTTAATAATAGATATCGAATATCGAAATTAAAAAAAATCGAAAAATCGTTTTTTTTTTTTTTTTTCTTGCAACAGGGCAGTTTTAAAACCAGAGACAGTGGACAGACTTGTCTTTCTTGCCTGCAACTTAAAGTAATGGCTTTGCTTGTCCAAATGACAATACTGACCAAATTCAGATTTCTTTTTCTCTTGTCCATTTATTTTGTTTGCTTTCTAATTTAAAATACATTTTGAAACCGTCTGTACACAGTAGGCTATGTGTGCTAGCAGAACTAGACTCCAGTCACGAGTAGGGATGCTCGATATTGGCTTTTTTACCGATACCAATATTCCGATATTGTCCAACTCTTAATTTCCGATACCGATATCAACCGATACCGATATATGCAGGGTTTCCCCCCCAAAAAACTGAATAATTTCAGGTAACTAATAATTTCACTGGATATATATATAACAAATATTGTTATTGTTTTTTTTTTTTTTTTTAAACCGATATTTTCCGATATCACATTTTACTGCCGATATCGGCCGATAATATCGGTCGGCCGATAATATCGGACATCCCTAGTGACGAGTCACAGTGCACATGTTTGTCCACCAAAAAAGCGCCAAAAGATAGAAAATAAACTAGCAGAGCCAGAACTGTTCAACTCCTCTGGAGCCACAGCCAGCAGAGAAGCCGGTTTACTTTAGCTTTTAAACCAGCTGCAGCCTGAGAACTGGAGTGTGAGGGGATGTAACACTAAAGATGGCAGCAATGACAGAATTGCTGCAAAATAAACATACATCTGTTAAAAAAAAATAAAAAAAAGTTTTTTTTGTTTTTAATTTTTTTTATACTTATAACAATTCGATAATTATCGATATCGAGAAATAAAATAAAATTATCATATCGTTATCGCGATATGATTTTTTTTCCATATCGCCCAGCCCTACTGTATTGTACCCATTCTGCAATCTGTTAATAAAGTTTTCAATCAATCAATCAATCAGCAGATGGCATTTCAGTGACCAGGCCTGCCCCCAACGTCACTAGTAGCACAGAAACAAAAAAGAGAAAAAGGAGTAGGGTGACTTCAATATTAGATACTAATGCATGCAAGGTCAGTTCTAAAAGTACAAATAAACAGTAGAGCTAGCACTATGATGAGGATAAACCCTCGTATCCGACTCAGGAGGACCCAAGGACAGAAGAACAAGCGTCTCAAGTCATTGCGCTCAAATGTTCCAGTGAGTTTAGTTGTACTGTGCTGACCCAGTAGTTGAAACTCCACAGTAAATAAGTGAGGGCAGAGCATCATGAGCTTGGTGGTACAATGTGGGTACTGGGTAGAGGGTCCTCTGTAAAGACATCTAGCCTAGTACAGTATAGCTGTGTGCACTAGGGCTGCAATAATGACTCGACCATGAAATTTCGTTGATTTGCATATTCATGACCGACGCATCATATTGTTACTTATGTGCCGTCTTTGTGGTGGAATAAGTCTTTGCGATGGAAATGGCAGACGTTCAAAGTCATAACATGCGCAACTTGTAATCTAACTAGTGCGCAATGAATTACGTTCAAAATATAAATAGATTCTCTTAAACCACTATTCGTGATTCTGCCTAGAGCCAGGACTCGACAGTGCGCCTTTCGCTCGCATTTGATAACTTCCGTGTTTGACATAAAAAAAAATTTACAGGCTTTTTTTGCCCCCCTTAATTGATTTTCAGGGGCTTTTTTTGTATTTCGGGGGCACTGAATTTTTATGATAAACTGTTATTAAACATCCTTACATCCACATTTTTTGACAGTCTTCGTCCCGCGGACAAAAAGATCCACACAAGCTCCTCGAACACTAGCCGTGTTTGCAGCCGGAGTCTCACGACAAGCTTTGCAATAAATGATATGTTGACCGGTAACCCCTACCCAGTCTAATCCCCACGACTCCATCGTACTCCGCTTTAAAAAAAATTATTTGAGGACCTGGGGAATCTGCTTCTCAGACTCTTTTTCCTTCGTGTTTTTATAGTTTGATAAAAAACGCTCCATCTTGTCTGTCTTCAAAATGCCATCAAATGCTGGTGAGCTGCTCACCTGCTAATGTGAGAGGGTGGGGAGAGTGACGTTGACATCGGCGTCTGATCAGAACAGATTTAATAAATCACGTCTTTCACTCGTCAGTTAAATAAATAGTAATATACATTTTTATACTATGTTTGATAACGTAATGTTAATTACATTAATAATGTCTCCATATATATATATATCATTAGTAAACTGTCTGGGGCTTTTTGTCCCCCCCGGCCCCCCTTAACATGAGGGAAGCCGAGAACGCATAGCTGTCAGTGCGCACGGGTGACATTGTGTCACAGCTGGGAGCGTTGCGGTGTTTGCAATGGAGGAGAAGTTTGGTTCACTTGTAAATAAACTATTCACATAAATGTCATTAGTCATTAATATATTCCAAATAAACGAAGTCCCTCGAGACTCCGTGCTGCTCCTGACTTGAAATCAAATGGGTGTCTTTGGGCAGTCGGCCCGACATTAACAGCAGTCTGTTATAATCACATTATGAGCTAACGAATTCCGTTATATTAGACATTTGTATTAATTATATTAGGGGTGCACCGATATGAAAATTGGCCACCGATACCGATACCGATTGTTCAACTAACACAATCGGCCGATACCGATACTTGTGGCAAAAAATAAGTATTTGTAATTTTTTTAAATATTTTTTTTAACAATTTTTTTATTTAATTTTTTAATTTTTTTAATGAAACTACTGTATATTTGTATGTGTATGTTTGTATTTGTAGGCTCTTTACTTACTTAAAAAAAGGAAACATCAAGAAATATGTTTATGGTATCACTATCTCCCAATATCGTCTGGCGGCCTGCAGAGGGATACTATTTTCTCAACCAGAGCTTTCAACCAATGCAATGGAACCATTCTGGCGGCCTGCAGCGGGATACTATTCTCTCAACCAGAGCTTTCAACAATGCAATGGAACCATTTTGATTGACAGTCGATTCGGCCAATTACGCCACACCGCTAGCACCCACCTCCTGCTGTTCTTACCACCAATCGGCAAGCGTTTATTCATTTTCTACTTCGGGGGCATGCCGCCATTGATCTGCTTGCGAGAATGCGAGTCAAACTCAGAACCACAACAAGCTAATACGTTAGCTGCCCGGCAGTGCCCGCCGACCAGCGCGCTCCACAGGATGGCCAAACGAGACACAATGATTTTACTGCAACAAATGTTATAATAAAACAAAGCCTTTCTATAAATTTGTCTGGTTCAAAACTTTATTAACAGATTGCAGAATGGGTAGTTGGGTACGGAATGGAACCGAGCTATGAACGGCTTGCTTGCTATCTTCGGGTAAATACTATGCTGATGTAATTGAACGTGTAACTAACTATATAACGTTAATGCCACAAAACGAATGTTTGTGTCATTTTAACAGCAGATACTTTCTTAAATGCCATCCTCCCGACAGAGCGGTGTTGATGGGGAGCTCTGATGGGTTCGCTTGGTTGTGTTATTAGCATTGAACAGCTAACCGAAAGCTAGCGTTAACTAATGTTAAAGGTTTAGCCATAACGTTACGTTGGCTAAAGTTGGGGCTATTCATAATCCAGCAATAATGGCTGCAGACCTGCAAGCAAAGTACAGCAAGTTGGCAAAGGAGTATTCCAACGTAAATCACATTTTCACCAGTAACGTTAGTCTTCTGCCTCCCGGTAGCTCATGCTGCAACGGAATGGAACTGAGCTATGAACGGACTCGGAGTAATGCCTTGCTGCTATGGGTAATAATAATATGCTGATGTTATTGTCCGTGTAACACTAACTATATAACGTTAATGCCACAAAACGAATGCCTTGTTAATCATAAGTAGTAACTGATGCAGTAGCTTGTGTGTGTGTGTGGGGGACGGCGGGCGTTGTGCAGGTAGGTCGCGAGTGAACTTTTTTTTTTTGCCTTTTGACGCTACACAAATTGATGGTTATTTATCGGCGACTGCTATCGGCACATTTGAGCTTATCGGCCGATAGGCCGATAGCAGTCAACAAGGCACTTATCGGCCGATACCGATACCCGACCGATATATCGGTGCACCCCTAAATTATATCAAGCGGAAGAACTGAGAAATTTGGCCAACGCTGCGTGATCGCTGCCTGAAACCAACGACAACCTCCGCCTCCCAACGAAGCGATAAACTCATCCCAATAGTATGCAACTGCAGAGCCGCAGAGCCAGCGGCGCTATCAGGTCCGGTCTGGGGACCGCTCAGCAGCGCCACCCACCCAATGGCTGAATTGCAGTACTGCACTGTAAGGCTGAGACCGAACGTTCGAACGTTCGTTCGTTACCCTGGCATTCGGACTTTAATTAATGGGTTCGAACGTTCGCAAAAAAAAAAAAAAAAAAAAAAAAAAAGTTTTTGGGTGGAACGTTTGGTGCACACACAACGCGACCCTGGAGGTGGGGACGGTATAGCGGGTTACACACAACATAGCAGTGCTCAGAGCCGTGCTCACTTGACCGCAGTGTATGAGATACTCAACTAAAAGTGAGTGCGTTATATGATATTACCGGTATGTTTGACTGCTGTCTTTTCCCTTTATTTTCTTCTGAGTGCTTTGTTTACATGTTTACATGAACAGCCACCAACACTGTAAAAAAAAAAATTCACCGATAGACTATGCAATGCCGCCCCTAGCCCCTTACGTGACTGCGATCTGCAAGCCAGGACGCAGTCACGTAAGGGGCTATGCCGCACCCCGTAAAAACTATAATACAATTAATTAATAAAAAAAACGAACGTTCGAACGTCCGTTCGAAAAACCGTGGCGAACGTTTGAACCCTAAAAACAGGGTTCGGGGGACAGCCTTACTGCACTGTGCGGCTCCGCAGCTGCACGCCTCTCGCTAATCCAGCACCAAGCTGCCGCACCGCCATTCTCATCAGCAAAACAGAGGTCACGAGGGAATCATTCTCACAGGCCTTTTTTTTTTGATCCACTTTTTCTCCCATTTTCTATTTTTCTCCCATCCCAATTTCGTATCGTCCAATTCAACCCTCCCCTGTCTCGAACGCTGTTTCTTGCCTCCCACAAGCCGGCTGCAATGTGGACGAAGCCATACATAGCACGAGTCCCCTCCGATACTCGAGGTAGCAGCCGTCGCATCTTTTCACTTGCGCAGCGCGATCTTTCAGCATCAGGGGTCTGCGCTTTGGAGGGGCGCCGCCTAGGGGTGGACGGTATAAACGGTATACGGTATAAACGGTATGAATTTGCTCTACGGTATGGATTTTGACTATACCGTGTAACCGGTAGAGCAGCTCTAAAATAGCAATGACGTCATGTAACCACAGCGCGACTATTTCAATCGCATTTGCCCCTAAAAATAGATAGAATTAGTCATAGATAATAGATATGTGCAAACTGGAAAAAGTTATTTAGGAGGCTTCGCGCAGTGGGCGTGTCAACACGCAATTGTCATTTCATAATAAACACATATCACCGCGGCGCACAGCAAGTTTCAATTTCAGTTCCTGGCATTTTTAACCAGTGGAGAAAGGTAAGGGATTTCCCTATCGTTTTTCTTATATGAATTATTCTACGTTAATAAAACATACCTGGTGATCAACTACAGTTTGCTGTAAACATTATGATATGTGTGTAGTGTTATGATAACGACGGCTGCAGCGGGAGGACGGCTGCAGCAGTGGAGTTGCGAATAGCATGTAGCTGCAGAGCCGCAGAACCATGGGCGCTTTTAGGTCTGGTCACAGGCCCGCTCAACAGCGCCCCCCCACCCAACGGCTGAATTGCCAATGGCTCCTGAAAGCGCCCATGGTTCTGCGGCTCTGCAGCTACATATGCTTCTAGCCAAATCCAGCATCCAGCCTCGCTGTTTGCAATGGGAGCAGCACGGAGTCTCGACTCGGGACTTATTTTATTTGGAATATAATGACTTTATACGCAAAAGTAGCCTAGTTTTAAGTTAAAATATTATAAATCTACATGCCTTGAGGATGTCATTCTTTATATAGCCTGCCTATCAGGCAAAAAAAATTATTCTAACGGAAACACTGATACCGTGATATATACCGTTACCGTCTATGCTTCAAATTATACCGTGATATAAATTTTAGACCATACCGTCCACCCCTATCGCTTCTTGCTTCTACTGCGCAGGCACACCAACCGACCTGTAGGAGTCGCTGTCCACAACGTCCGATCCCCACCCATCAGTTTTCCCTCCCCCCCAATACTGCCAATTGTATTAGTACGGACGACCAGCCAAACTGAAAACAATGTGGAGAGCTGGGCTCGAACCCAGCGTCTCCAGCATTGGTGTTGAGTGCCTTGCCCACTGCACCACATAGCCGCCCCTCACAGGACATTATGACCGGAGATATTTAAATATGTCGGACTTCAACAGAATATATATACCGGTATATAATTAGTAAACTGTCGGGGGCATTTTGTGCCCCCCTTAAAAAGGGGAACTATTTTACTATTTCTTTCACTATTTGGGCACTTTTACACAATTCCTGTGAGTCTATGGAACACCTCTGTAATATATATATTTTTTTTATTCATTGTTTTGTATTTCTAATCAAGTCCTCAAAAACAGCATTTTTCTACCTCAAGATTTCGAGCTGTTTTGCAGCCGCAGCTGCAGGTGCCACCTAAACCACTGTGCACCGTCGGCCCCGCCTGAACATTAACATGCAGCAGTGACTATATGACATCACATATAGGCACATTTTCAAACGACTCAGTTCAGTGAGGGTGAATATTGTGAGAGGAGAATTGGAAGAATGCGCCAATATGAGAATTTTGAGACATAGATCATATTAATATAAGTTCACATAGCTAGGAAACAATGCTAAACACTCAAAAAGGCCATTTATAAGATAGTTCCCCTTTAACAGATTGCAGAATGTGTAGTTGGGTACGGAATGAGCAACGGAATGTAACCGAGCTATGCACGGCTTGCTTGCTATCTTCGGGTAAATACTATGCTGATGTAATTGAATGTGTAACTAACTATAATAACGTTAATGCCACAAAACGAATGTTTGTGTCATTTTAACAGCAGATACTTTCTTAAATGCCATCCTCCCGACAGAGCGGTGTTGATGGGGAGCTCTGATGGATTCGCTTGGTTGTGTTATTACATTAGCATTGAACAGCTAACCGAAAGCTAGGGTTAACTAATGTTAAAGGTTTAGCCATAACGTTACGTTGGCTAAAGTTGGGGCTATTCTTAATCCAGTAATAATGGCTGCAGACCTGCAAGCAAAGTACAGCAAGTTGGCAAAGGAGTATTCCAACGTAAATCACATTTTCACCAGTAACGTTAGTCGTCTGCCTCCCGGCTATGAACGGACTCGGAGTAATGCCTTGCTGCTATGGGTAATAATAATATGCTGATGTTATTGTCCGTGTAACACTAACTATATAACGTTAATGCCACAAAACGAATGCCTTGTTAATCATAAATAGTAACTTTGATGCAGTAGCTTGTGTGTGTGTGGGGCGGACGGCGGGCGTTGTGCAGGTAGGTCGCGAGTGAATTTTTTTTTTTTGTCTTGACGCTACACAAATGGATGGTTAGTTATCGGCGACTGCTATCGGCACATTTGAGCTTATCGGCCGATAGGCCGATAGCAGTCAACAAGGCACTTATCGGCCGATACCGATACCCGACCGATATATCGGTGCACCCCTAGTAAATATAATAGGAATGTTTTACTGTGTTTGCACACATTAAAAGGGGAACTATCTTATAAATGGCCTTTTTGAGTGTTTAGCATTGTTTCCTAGCTATGTGAACTTATATTAATATGATCTATGTCTCAAAATTCTCATATTGGCGCATTCTTCCAATTCTCCTCTCACAATATTCACCCTCACTGAACTGAGTCGTTTGAAAATGTGCCTATATGTGATGTCACATAGTCGCTGCTGCATGTTAATGTTCAGGCGAACACGACGGTGCACAGTGGTTTAGGTGGAACCTGCAGCTGCGGCTGCAAAACAGCTCGAAATCTTGAGGTAGAAAAATGCTGTTTTTGAGGACTTGATTAGAAATACAAAACAATGAATAAAAAAAATATATATATTACAGAGGTGTTCCATAGACTCACAGGAATTGTGTAAAAGTGCCCAAATAGTGAAAGAAATAGTAAAATAGTTCCCCTTTAATAAAGTTTTCAACCAGACAAATGTATAGAAAGGCTTTGTTTTATTATAACATTTGTTGCAGTAAAATCATTGTGTCTCGTTTGGCCATCCTGTGGAGCGCGCTGGTCGGCGGGCACTGCCGGGCAGCTAACGTATTAGCTTGTTGTGGTTCTGAGTTTGACTCGCATTCTCACAAGCAGATCAATGGCGGCATGCCCCGAAGTAGAAAAATGAATATTCGCTTGGTGGTAAGCAGGAGGTGGGTGCTAGCGGTGTGGCGTAATTGGCCGAATCGACTGTCAATCAAAATGGTTCCATTGCATTGGTTGAAAGCTCTGGTTGAGAGAATAGTATCCCGCTGCAGGCCGCCAGAATGGTTCCATTGCATTGGTTGAAAGCTCTGGTTGAGAAAATAGTATCCCTCTGCAGGCCGCCAGACGATACTGGGAGAGGGATCAGTGATACCATAAACATATTTCTTGATGTTTCCTTTTTTAAGTAAGTAAAGAGGCCTACAAATACAAACACACATACAAATATACAGTAGTTTCATTAAAAAAATTAAAAAAAAATTAAAAAAAAAAAATATTAAAAAAAATTAAAAATACTTATTTTTTGCCACAATTATCGGTATCGGTATCGGTATCGGCCGATTGTGTTAGTTGAACAATCGGTATCGGTATCGGTGGCCAATTTTCATATCGGTGCACCCCTAATATTTACACCCATGTGCGTGTGAACTGTGAAGTGCTGGTGGCGGATATTCCACTCACTCCCATGGTTTTGTCTGTCTCAGCCATAACTCTGCAGCCTAATCCGATTTGGATCAAACTTCGCTCATAGGCTGACTGTAATGGTAATCATAAACTTAAGAGGCCACTACTACACAAAGCTTCACCTAGACTCCCGTAATCGGCTCTCTGGCAACACGAAAGTTTACAATATGCCAATGATCGAGCCAGCATTGTATTGCAGGTGAAATACTTATGCAAACATTTTCTTTCCCAGCAAATCTCCTGGTTACATGTAGTATAGTGTTGTCAGAACAGTTTCACGTCTCTGGAGAAGGGAATCCAAACCAGGTGATTTAAAAAAAACTTTCTGTACAAGTGAAATACAAATACTTTTGCCGATGTAAGAGACTATTCACTGCTGTAGAAATAGAATTGGATGTGGTGCATTATCAAGTGCACTGTTGTGGTTCATAAACACGTTCCAGTGGTTCCGTGCATGAGTCGATTAGTCGATGAATCTAAGCGATTAATTTACCAGAAAAAACAATTGATTCTATTTGCAATTGAATATTTCTAAATGTTTTACTAGTAGTAGTATCCTTAGGTCACATGGGTAGTTGCCTCTTTGACACCTCTCTTACTGAATACCCAGAGTAGGAGATGAGCCATGAAGTTTATTTATGTCTGTAAATGCTGTGTAGTGTGGATTCCTACTGTACATTAGTAGGTTGAGTAACCTACATGCCATTACTGCCGCCAAAAATTATAAATAGCTTTTTAGTACATCTCCATGAGTCGGGGTTAGAAATTAACGTGGGCTTGGGGCAAAATGCCCGTGAAAATGGACAAAATGCCCTCAAATCACCAACATAAACAAACCTTTTACAGCCAGAAAATACAACACATTTTTTTTATCCACTTTTTCTCCCCATTTTCTATTTTTCTCCCATCCCAATTTCGTATTGTCCAATTCTTCCCTACCCTGTCTTGAACGTTGCTGGACTATGCCTCCCACTGGTCGGCTGTAGTGAGGACAGAAGCCTTGCATCAATTGTCCCCTCCGGTACACGAGGAGGCAGCCTATCGCATCTTTTCACCGCAGCAGCTCGAACTCTGTGGCGAGGAGTAACGCGTGGGAGGCTCACGCTGCCGCCGCTACTTCGTGTTTCAGCCGCACCGGCGTCACCAAACCGACCTGTAGGAGTCGCTGTCCACAACGTCCAATCCCCACCCACCGGCTTTCCCACCCTCTAACACTTGCCAATTGTGTTAGTATGAACGACCGGCCAGCCGGTAGCAATGCCGAGAGCTGGGCTCGAACCCAGCGTCTCCTGCGTTAGTGGCGAGCGCCTTGCCCACTGCGCCAATCAGCCACCCAAAAAAATACAACAAATATGAAACTAATATCCACCTCAACATGTCAGTCAACTAGCAAACAAAAACCTTTTTTTTGGGTGTTCGGGCCTATTTGTTTACAGTTGGATTGCGGACTGGTATTTTAACACTAAATGCAAGAAGGGCATTTTACATTGAAGATTGTCCTAAATGTATTCGTAGGTAAACAATGTGGGAATAACCATTTGCTCATTTGTCTATTGAATAAGACTCCTTTGAATCTTAAAAAAAATATAATAATAATAAGCCTATATATCAAAGTGATGCACCGATGTGAAAATTGTGGCCGATACCGATAACCGATATTAATATTGCTGTTCTGGCCGATACCGATATTTACCGATGTCGATATCTCTGTATAGAAAACACTTTTTTATGATAATCAAATAAAGAGCTATTTTCCAAAACGCATATTTTTTTTACTTTTGTAACTTATTTTCAGAAATTACTGATTTTTGAAACTATTTAAGGCCAAAACATGTAAAAAGAAAAAAAAAGATATAAAAAAAAAAAAAAAAAAATTTAAATATCGGATATCGGCCCCATCTTGATATCGGACCAATACCGATGTGTAAAAAAACGGCCATATCGGCCGATATTATATCGGCGGCCGATATATCGTGCATCACTATATATATGTCTAACATCTGGGGCAGCCTTAAGTCCTTCAGCTGCCATACCAGTGTGAAAAGGCCATCTGTTTAAGGGTGCAGTACACAAAGAGATGCACACATCTCTACCCACAGTCAGCAGACTGTACTCATGCACTCTGTTGCCAAAACCTAAAGCATCTGCTTAATCAACAGCACTAATAGATCTAAAATTGCAATATAGGAAAAGTATGAGTGCAGTAACACGACACAGTGAGTGAGAGTGAACAGTAAACTATCTCTCTGTGTGACCAAGTTCATTCATTGCAGTGCAACTTGAAGCAGCTCTTTCTCTGCTTCATTCCAGATGCTATATTATATTAGCTTCGCAAACACCTGGGCCTTTAAATAATACCCCCATGTTCCATTTCTAAGGAAAATCGAGGTCCCTGCCCTGTACTCAACTAGGGCTGCAACTAAATGATTATTTTGAGTCGATTAATCTGATACAAAATAAAATTAAGTATGCTAAAACACACTCCTCCCATTACTTACTCCTCATCTTGTACAATGCTCTTTCAAACAACTTTCAAATTGAGTTATAAAACAAAAAGTTAATGTAATGTATGGTATCAAGCTAATTTATTAAAAGAAAAGAAAACCTGTTTAAGTCTTCAGTTTGAAAGGAGCAGAGCGATTTAAATTATATAAACTAAGTGTCAACAGGCTTTGCTTTACATCAAATGGCTTCAACAGGCCATGGAGGTGTAGCATGACATAGACCCAACTAATCCATTATACAAATAGTTGCCAACTCTTTTATTTTAAATAATCGATTAGTCGTCGATTAGTTATTGGAGCCCTACTCAAAACAGGCAAAATAGGGGAACAGATTATATTTGAAGATGCACATTCAGATATTGGGTGCAAGCTTACCAGCTGTTCGTCTCTTTTTAATGCAACACTAATATCACCGACATCTAAGAAGGGAGATCCCCCCTTGAATTGGCCCTTCTAAGGTTTCTCACCTCCACATTGCCTGTGGTGCATTTTTTCCTATTGTTAGATTTGAGTGAGTTTTTCCTTACCTTCGCGCGGGGTACGTCTGAGAGTGTTGCATGCATGCATGCATTTATTTTGAGCTTATGGACCTTATGGTATTTTTGTTTTTTATTGACTTACTGTGTTACTGTGTTTTTTGTGCACTTTGAGCTGCACTCCGTGTATGAAAGGTGCTATATAAATTAAGATTATTATTATTATTAATATTGAACATTTCTAAAAGATTCATGGGAGACTATTGGAGGAGCAGAGCAACATGCACACATGGGTTTGCCCACGTTACACACCTTAACTCATTAAGCACCAGAAGGCGGCGTGTACCGTGTGGTTGAAAGGCCAACGCTTTAAAGTATAGGAATACGTGGCGGTGTTTGCAGGGCAGGGAGCGAAATTAACTTTTTGACTCACCGGCCAGTGGCGGGTAGATGGGAAGAGTCTACCCGCCAAGCATATTTCTTACCTGCCAATATATATTTTATATATACAATATTTTTTTAAATAAAATATATATTATATAATCATACTTGTAGTTGTATTATCTGCGAGACATCGCCACCACGCAATAAGTCAAAATGCTTGCTATCTGCAAACAGCTCCACTGTCTGTTTTGGCTGTGTTGCTCTTCTAGAAAAATAATCCTTTCAGGGTTGCCTATTGAAATACTGTACACTTTCCTGATTAATTGAAATGGGGGACCCTGATGTAAACAAGACGAAAGTCTTTCTCTGGTCTGCATCCCCTTAACAATTGTGTGTATTGAGCTGTACTGTATTGTACCCATTCTGCAATCTGTTAATAAAGTTTTCAATCAATCAATCAATCACACCTCCAGTACAGAAACATTGTTTGAGTTTGCGTGTCAGGTAGACCATTGATTGACAGTCGAGTCTGCCAATTACATCACATCGCTTGCACTCCGGTGCTGCAGCTGGACCCATTGCCCACCTCTGCTGTTGATAACGCTAGCCAAGTTATTATACACACAGATATACAGTGGGCCAGTGACTTTGGTGTAGGGGTGTAACAATGCATCGATCCTAAGGGGGAAATTCAACTGCATCGATTTGAAAATGTTAGAATAGATTATCGCAATTTTAATGTGTACACGTTATGTTATTGTCATGTCCGTTACAGCCAACACACCGACATACGCTACTGCATCAACGTTATGATTAACAAAGCAAGGCATTCGTTTTGTTGCATTAACGTTATATTACTATTGCTATCGATAAATCTAGGTGTTCTAAAATCTATTGCTATTGGTAAGAGAGACTATAATAAGTTGGTGTCTCGGAAAACGAGAGCCCTGATCGCGGAGTTTCAGGAAGTAAACAAGAGAGCTTTATTTCCCATGAAACCAGTCACTTCACTCTACTGTGATTGGACCGTTGGCTTGAGTGCAATGTGGGACTTGTAGTTTTTTTAACGATCTCGCAGCGGAGGAAAAAAAAGACGAGAGAGGCTATAATCTGTATTCGCACAGCGTGCGCGTAATTGATTTTTACCGTTCGCATACAAATATTTTTAGGGGCCTGCTTATGAACTACACGTCTACACGCCGGGCAGCCCTCTAAGTGTCATGCGCCAAAGGTAAAAACAGACCGCCCCTGGCGGGCGGCGGGCTTTAGTTTCGGTCCCTGTTGCAGGGCTATAACTATATTATAGCTATGGATACAATACTATTGCCCATTTGACATTGAGTATCTATCGTTCAATATGTGAAAAAGAAAGAATCTTTCTCATCCATACATTCCCATTTTATACCGTGGTGAATAGAAGTATGGTTTTAGGGTCATTCATGAGAGGCTGGTAATAGCCCCCAACGTGTATTATACTAAATGCATTGGCGTTCCGTCCTACACACACTACAAATAAAAAATCAAAGGTATTATGTTTTATCATGAATGCATGAAAGGGGGGGGGGGTGTAGTTTTTTTATGCTTTGATCGTCACCAACGGAATACGTTATGGACTAGCGTTACACACGCTCGGATCGCAATGAAGGCATGCTTTGATCAATGCAAGAGCCTAGAGCCATATGAAATCAGTTTTATTTTTTTCCAAATTCCATTATATTTTTTTCCAAATTCAGTTTTTTCCGTTTTAATATTTCAGAATTCTGTATTTTGCTTTGTACGCTCATTTTACCATCAGAAATAGTGTCTAATAAGTGGGAATGAATAAATGTCCACAATTTAATAAGATATAAGTCCATTTAATAGGGCCGTCTTAAATACTTCGAAGCTTCGTTCGATGGGCATGGGATTCGAAAATGAAAATAAAATTTGATTAAAAAAAATAATTTATATATATATATATTTTTGCAAAATCAACTCTGCCTCTGTTTGTTAATTACAACAACAAGCAATGCTGTTTGTTATTTAAGATGAGGTCGGACTCGGCACTGACAGATGTGTTCATTGTGTTGCTTTTATAAAGCCTCAAATGACGGCTTACAATATTTCATGAAAGCAAAGTGTTTTGTTTGTCTAGATTTAAAAAGGTTTAAACTTTACAGCACTGACAAAGTTGAACAAAGTGCTGTACAAGTCCCACAACATAAAAAGAAAAAGTTATAATAAAAAAATAAAAATAAAAAATTTATTTATATTATTTTTTTATGGTCGATTCCATTTTTATTGCTCAATTCCGCGATTCCGTGATCGCGGATTCCATATGGCTCTACAAGAGCCCTTACCTTGACTAGGATGTGCCCTGAAAATAATATTCCAATCATCTGATTGCGAGTCCCAGTATTGGTGTCGATCGTGTCGCCAGACGCCAACATAATCCGCCATACATCATCCATCTGGAGCATTCGACGCTCCTCAAGCCGATCGGGACAATCGCTCCCCTTGCCCGACCTATATAATCGATGCACAGCCCAAGACAGAGTTTCAAAGGGTGCTCGATACCGCCGCCTGGTAGGATGCGGCCAGTATTGCACTTTTGGGATCTCAGACTCATTCCCTATGATAACACCAGGCTCCCTGGATGGATAATGAATGGAAATATCGAATAAAATAAATAACGATGAAAACCCGACTTTTCTCAGGTTTGGCGCTCAAGCGCCGGCGAGTTAACCCGAGATATCTCGGGTCAGGCGCCGAATGTGTTAAAGGGCCACTTCACCAATTTTCTTGTTCTATATTTTGTGAGGACATCAATTTCAATCAATTTCTTTAATGACCACCCAGCCAGGCTGGTGGAATTTGGTTTCAGTGCATAGCATAGCAGTTCCAACATAAAACATATAACATCACTTACAGCGTACATAAAAGAAAACACAATTACATAGATACAGTTCAGAGTTGTCCATGTCAACCTCTTATTCTGTGTCTCGAGAGCTCTGCCGCATTTTACATTTGTATTCATTCATATCAATATCATATTATGTTATGGCTCAGGCTTACCCATTTCATACCATTATTAACACTTTGAGTGCCAGCCACGAGAAATCTCGTTAGTTCATGCCATGCGTTGAGTGCCAAGAACGAGAAATCTAGTTATTTAATCGTTATTTTTTTTATTATCGATTTCCATTCATTTTTCATCAATCTAGCCTTACGTTACCAGTGGGGATCCGTCTGAGCTCGAACAGGGGAAATACCACCCCCTATCGTCTCTCCGGATGGTATTGCACCCATTGGATTGGACTGAATGAAATGGGGGAAAAAATAGTCCGGAATCCACATTTTACTTGTCAGGCATGTAACCAGAGACGATCCCACTCATTGCCGAGCCGCAGAACAGCGTGGAATATGTGTTACCAGTCCCGGAGAACATCTGATCTGAGGTAAGGAATCTATTTTACCAGTCTTGGGATAATCAGAGTTTTTTTCACCTATATCTGAGCGTAGAGCTGCCGCGATAACCGCATTACCGCGGTATCGCTGTTGCATCACGCTCACCGCAGAGTTAGGCTGAATACCGCGTCACCGCTGTTTTTTATCATAATAATAAAGTTGGCTTGCGGCTCTGCAGATATACCCTACTCGGTTCCAAGCGACCCTATTGGGTAGAAGTGGTACCAGAAAAGTCATGTGAAACATTGCAGACCACTGACTGGTCAGAAGAGAGACGCGTCACACTTTGTAGCCTCTGAACAAAAACAGAACGCCGGCGCCGCCATCTTTACTGCCTCGCTAAGGATGCATTTCGTTCAGGATTTGTTTGCGACAGAACCAAGTGCAATAAACAAAAAAGAATGATTCACTGTGTATTCTGCCTTATTTATTGACGAAACAAAACCGACATCAACCCAATTTACCACCGAGCGGAGAGTTTAGTGTCACAACAAGATCGCTGATGTGTTAAGTTTGTTGTTGTTATTAGCCTAATAGTACCGTCAGCCGATATACACGAGAGGTAACGTTAAACCCGGGTTTGCTTGGTAGAATACACAATGAGAGGTAACGTTAGCTTTGGCAGAATAGACGCAACGATAGTCTGGTTAATGTTGTTATTGATTGATTGATTGATTGATTGAAACTGTGTTAAACTCTGGCTTGCTGCAAGCCCTCGGACATCTATGCCCACGGAGCTTTCAGTGTACACAAGCGAGCGGCCCGGCCGCCCCGCCTGCATCCCCACACGGAGACAAACGGAGTAGTACCTGGCTGCAGTGGAAAAGGAACGAAGTACCAGGTGCCTAAAGCGGGTCGAGTCGAGTAGGTACTATGCAGTGGAAAAGCGCCATTAGACTAGAGGCAGGCTATAAGAGTAGACTACTAAAAAAAATAAAAAATGCATT
Organism: Notolepis coatsorum; assembly: GCF_963971535.1. NCBI lineage: Eukaryota > Metazoa > Chordata > Actinopteri > Aulopiformes > Paralepididae > Notolepis > Notolepis coatsorum. Next base: position 67,352,939 of record NC_140171.1, read on the forward strand.
CAAACTTTTTTTTTTTTGTGCGCACTGTGCGGTAATAACCGCGGCGGTAGGAAATATTTCGCAAATTCGTGCGGTAAGGAAAATATCAATACCGCGGCAGCTCTATCTGAGCGTGTCCCATACGTGTGTGTGTGGCTGTGAGTGTGTGTGTGCTGATCACGAAATAAGATATTCGATTTTTCAACCCGCTTCTCTAGCGTGCATAAGTACACATATACTACCGATAATCTAGCGTTTATTTGAAAACCATTCATAAATAGGCTGAAAAATGACAACGTGTTTTGTGTATTCAAGTAAAGCGCGATTCCTGCGGAATCTTTTTTTTCCTGGAAGTTTACAAAAAAACTAGCGTTTTTCAAAATGGTATAAAACGGAAATGAACCGATTAAAAAACAATCCGTTTCGACAATGTTGACTGCAAACAAGTCATTGATAAGCGACGGGCGTATTAGACACATAGCCATAATTTAAGATAGTTTATGCGTTCGCAAATGTGATCGCCCTCCCATTGACTACAGCGCTGGTACTCAAGCGCTATTTCTGGCGCCCCCTGCTGGCACTCAAAGTGTTTAAAGAAATAGATAGTCTACTCTCTATAGATAGAAAGGTTTTCTTCTGTTACAATTCTTGTCATCCATTGTTGACGAGAAATAAGTGATTCATGACAAAGAGAATCACCCAGCAACAATACGAACCTTCCCAATGTGTCAATTCAAAGAGACACGTGCACGACAAACACATGTGCGTGCTCGCACACACACAAGTTCAATGTAACCTTAGCAACATCACCAGTGGCAGTGCTTATCCAACATGTTCTACACATCACCCAAAATAACTTGGCCCACTGTGTTGTAAGGCTGAGCCCCAACGTTCGAATGTTCGTTCGTTACGCTGACATTCGGACATTAATTAATGGGTTTGAACATTCGGTGAAAAAAAAATTAAAGGAGGCGCACGGGGTTGAAGCGATGTGAAGAGGCGGCGCTCGGCTCAACCAGTATGGTCTGCCGGGCTGCTGCCGGCCTGTAGCTGGATACTATTGTCTCAACCAGAGTTCTCAACCAATGCAATAGAACAATTTTGATTGAGAGGCGATTCTGCCAATTACGTCACACCGCTTGCACCCGCCTCTGCTGTTACCACCAATCGGCAAGCGTTTATTCGTTTTTTACTTCCGGCGAGAAGCACAACAGAACCTACACTGTAACACGCAACACTTTGATGAATATTGTTACTCAGCTGATAAGAGTTGTATCCTTCCTGATGACCTGTCGTACAGAACTTGTAAGTCGCTTTGGATAAAAGCGTCAGCTAAATGACTAAATGTAAATGTGAATGTAAATGCCTTGTAGAATTCCACACATAAGAAAGAAAGATACTGGGATGAATAAACAAAATAGGAAATAAAATTTAGAAATGCATGCAATACATAAATAAATATGAATCTCCATATATGAAATAGAACATTTAGATAAGGTGCTACTGAGATGTTTTGGTGAGTTCTTTGTTTTTTTGTGGAAGTAGCCCTTCTTAAAAATGCATGAACATTCACTGATAATTGGTCTGTAGTGGAGTCTACAAGGTCTACATTGCTGGACCTTGTAGACTGACATAATTCTGTGCATAGTTTAGTCTACACAGGCCATATTTCAAATAATCAAAATCTTACTTCATTCATCTTAAACATTCTTGATTTGGGGGATTGGTAGTTCCCATGAAATCTGAAGTTGTTCAAACGACAACAGCGATCCACCTTGAATTAAATCACACAGCCGTGTTGACTGCGTGCGTCACAGTCACGAAAGGGGCTACTTAATTCATTAATCCAATCCACTTTATTTATAGAGCACATTTAAAAACAACAAAGTTTACCAAAGTTCTGTACAAGTCCCACAACATAGATAAAAATATATATATATATATATATATATAAAAAACTATTAATTTTTTTTTATTCAAAGCTTCGAATTAAAATCGAAGCTCGGCCCCGAAGCTTCGATTGCCAAAAAAAATCGAAGGTCAGCCCTAGAAACAATCATTACATTTGTTTCATCGTTGCTTCTAATAATGACAACGACGTTGTCAGCGAGAGCTTAGTACTGGGTTTGCGAGTGCATGTGCAGAGCCACAGCTGCACACCAGCAGTGCCGGCACAGTGCAGTACTCCAATTCAGCCATTGGCAATTCAGCTGTTGGATGGGGGGTACTGCTGAGCGGTCCCCAGATAGGGCCTGAAAACAGCTGAATCTGCGACTCTGCAGCGGCATACTCTCGCAAATAAGTCGTTGGAAAGTGGAGATTCATCACGCAAACCCACGATAATGTTGCCGTCTCTCTCTGCCAAATTTCTCAGTTCTTCGCTTGATATAATTAATACAAATGTCCAATATAACGGAATTCGTTAGCTCATAAAAATGTGATTATAACAGACTGCTGTTTATTAATGTCGGGCCGACTGCCCACAGACACCTATTTGATTTAAAGTCAGCAGCAGCACGGAGTCTCGGGACTTATTTTATTTGGAATATAATGACTATACGCAAAAGTAGCCTAGTTTTAAGTTAAAATATTATAAATCTACATGCCTTGAGGATGTCATTTTGTTTTGTTGTCATTCTTTTGCCTATCAATTGTTTTTAAGCTCAATAAACTCTGACCGGAATTTCTCTCATTTGATCGGTAGATTGAAATTAAACGGACACTGAGGCCGGCAACAATTTTTTCTAACGGAAACCCTGCCTGGGACATCGGGATGGCCCTTATTTCAAGCATTGATAGTCACAGAACAGTCAATAGAAAAAAAAGTTGTCAGGGCACTGGGTCAATATTTGAATACGTAAACGCTTTATCCCCGTTTGTTCCAAATCGCAATGCGATACACTAATATTGCGGTAATGTGTCATAAGCATGTCAGTAAAAATTTATAAAAATGCTAAACATTTAAATATAGAATAGGTTCACGACGTCTAACTCACCCAGTCCCATCAAAGTATTGCTATAGTCTGGGATGCTGGTAAAAATATCAGTAGTTTCGGTGTGTGCACCTTGCAGCTGATCATCACTAATCATAGTCAATGAGACATCGATAAATCCTTTAGGCTCAGTGATTAGGGATGGGAATCGAAAACCGGTTCCCGTTGGGAGCCGGTTCCTAATTGTCCGATTCCTGGAATCGCATGCCTCCGTGACTATCGATTCCTCTCATCGATGCCAGGTTTTTCCTACAGTTGCGCATAACGTTAGCGCCACGCATGTAGCCATGGCAGACTATTTGATTCCTTAAAGTGGAAATGAAGCAGTGCGATAAATACATATTCATAGCATCACATTAGTATTTAGATAAGCCACAGAAGAAGTCACGTTATAAAAATAAGCTGTTTCTAAGAAAAAACGATTTGTTGTGTACATTTCTGAAGCATTTAGCATTATGGGCGCGGCCATTTTGTTGCTGACGTCATACCGTGGCTTGGGTGTATACACTCTGGTTAGCTGCCTATATTGAATGGGTCAGTCAGCAAATAAAATGTTGCCTACAAAACAACGGGACCGCGGTGGTTCTGTTTGTATTGCTCCTGGCTGTTCAAACTAATTTTACCATGTGAGAGAGAGGAAAGTTGGTTAATTTCCACAAACTACCAGTGAAAAAAACAGTGTTGTTGACATGTTGGCTCGGGCTGCCTGCACCCAGACGGCGCGACCAGCCTGTTGGACAGGGACGGAGGATCTGCAGCGAACACTTCATTGCCTCGGATTATGTTGTTGGGGTGGGATGTTTGTCCAGAAGACCACTAATCAGCTGAAGCCGGACGCGGTTCCCTCGGTCTTCGACAGACAGACCGGCGTTAGCTCTCGGGGCCCGGCGTTAGCTCTCGCTAGCTAGCGTTAGCAACCGGAGCGTCGCGGAGCATTCAGCCTGCTGGCTACACAGCTTGTGTAGCCAGCAGGCTGAATGCTCCGCGACGCTGGTTGAAGTGGGTCTAGGTAGCCAGCAGGCTGAATGCTCCGCGACGCTGGTTGAAGTGGGTCTAGGTAGCCAGCAGGCTGAATGCTGGCAATGCGGTTGTTCATTCACCGGCTTCAGTGCGCCGCCCGCGGCTTGACTCGGTTCAGCGTTCACCCTGATGTAAAGTAGCGATTTTTATTGTTTTGTCATGACAACCCAATTACATAATCCAACATATGTGTAAAGAAACAACATATTCCAGTTAACGGAATATTTTTTAATGATTCATTACGGTATAAATTAGGTTAACTGGAGCCAGCGGGGCAATGCGGTTGTTCATTCACCGGCTTCAGTGCGCCGCCCGCGGCTTGACTCGGTTCAGCGTTCACCCTGATGTAAAGTAGCGATTTTTATTGTTTTGTCATGACAACCCAATTACATAATCCAACATATGTGTAAAGAAACAACATATTCCAGTTAACGGAATATTTTTTAATGATTCATTACGGTATAAATTAGGTTAACTGGAGCCAGTTTTTGTCATGACAACCCAATTGCTAACGCTAGCTAGCGAGAGCTAACGCCTGGCCCCGGCTGGTGCCAACTAGCTAGCGATCGCTCCCGAGAGCTAACGCCGGTCTGTCTGTCGAAGACCGAGGGAACCGCGTCCGGCTTCAGCTGATTAGTGGTCTTCTGGACAAACATCCCACCCCAACAACATAATCCGAGGCAATGAAGTGTTCGCTGCAGATCCTCCTTCCCTGTCCAACAGGCTGGTCGCGCCGTCTGGGTGCAGGCAGCCCGAGCCAACATGTCAACAACACTGTTTTTTTCACTGGTAGTTTGTGGAAATTAACCAACTTTCCTCTCTCTCACATGGTAAAATTAGTTTGAACAGCCAGGAGCAATACAAACAGAGCCACCGCGGTCCCGTTGTTTTGTAGGCAACATTTTATTTGCTGACTGACCCATTCAATATAGGCAGCTAACCAGAGTGTATACACCCAAGCCACGGTATGACGTCAGCCATGACGTCAGCAACAAAATGGCGGCGCCCATGTTGAAAACAGGGATATTATATTATATTTTTCAGACAAATAAGATAGATTTCACATTTGATTATAGAACCCTGTCTTACACAAGGTACACAACAAACAAACTAGGATCACATTGCTCACTGCTTCATCTCCACTTTAAGGGCTCGAAATTGCCTGGGTTTTGGTCATATGCTCCCGAAACGCTCCCGCTGTTTGGCTGCTTCTATGTGCAGTGAAAAAACTACTCTAATGTTTTAGAACCTAGTCATTGATTTAACCTAACGCTAGCTAATCAAGCTCACAGAGAGAGATAACAGCTGACAGCAGGTAGTACAGATACAAATAAAATAAAAAAGGGTGTGAGGGCTGTTGTGTAAACCTTGTACTCTTTAGTTCACATATAATAAGAGACGGAGAGCGTGTGATCATGTTGACTGTTGTTTACTAGTAGGTAAGGCAGGAAGTACCGTGCAACATACAAACATGTCCGTGTAGCAACACAAGCCAATACCTTACAGGACAGGGGCCCGGGGAGGAGGTAGGGGGGGGCCCGGAGAGGAGGTGTGTGTGTGTGTGTGTGTGTGTGTGTGCGTGACCAGATCGTATCGATAAGCAGAATCGATAATGGAATCTAGAGATGTTCCGATACCATTTTTCCCTTTCCGATCCGATTCCGATACCTAAGCTTTGGGTATCGGCCGATACCGATATTTATCCGATACCAGTGCATTAAAAAAAAATTAAAAAAATTATATAAATTATACCTTTTTTTTTTTTTTTCAGATACTGTTATACTGTTTTTTAGTAATAACTAGAACGTATAGTATTTATTCAACAACAGGTGATTGTATAGATTTGTATTAGTATCATTAATCAATGAGTATGGGCTGCAGCACTGCAGATATACCCTACTCCAATGATCCACACGGACATTAAACGGTGTTGCACTCGCTACTCAGTGGCTCTGCAGATATACCCTATTCAGTCTGTAAGCTAGTGGCAGATAGAACGTTCATGTTGTGGTTTTTGATGCAAAATAAATATTCAACATTCTCTTTTGAAACTCCGCCTCAGACTCTTATCCTTTGGCACTTGCTGTACTTTGCTTGCAGGTCTGCAGCCATTATTGCTGGATTATGTGAATAGCACCAACTTTAGACACGGTAACGTTATCAAGCTAAGCTAACTGACCTAGCGCGTCTTCCCGCATTGATAACGTTAGTAATAGTCAGCTAACGCTAGTCCGTAGCTACTTAACTTAAATACAATTCACCGTGGGTGCATTATTGTTGATAGACGGTCACGGACAGTGTTAGGTCCTGGAGAAAGGACAGGCGATCATCTGATTTGATGTAACGTTAAAAGCGGATGTTGTTCCAACTAGCTATCTTTCCAGCTAATGCTATCATAACACCAGCCAAACACAGCCCGATTCCCGTCCGAGCTCCCCGTCACACCGCACTGTCGGGGACAATGGAATTTAAGAAAGTGTATCTGCTGTTAAAATGACACAGCATCACACTTTAAAACATGTTCATTTTATAATCCTCACTCTCCGCAGGACTCGGCAGGAGATAAATTACATCATGGGATCGGAGGCTAGAATTTACGTGTACTCGCCGATACCGATACCAGCGTTTTAGGCAGTATCGGCGGCATTTCCGATACCAGTATCGGTATCGGAACAACTCTAATGGAATCGTATCGATTAAAATCGTATCAATTCCCATCCCTATCAGTGATGATGACTTTGCTGATGGCGATGATGCACGAGGGCAAGGCGGACATGCCGAAGTCTACTCTGGATGTTTTTACCTGCAGAGAAGAGAAACGTTTGAGGCTGGGCGAGTCAGACACAAACTCATATTTTGTATTTTCTTTTTTAAATGCATGACATGCCAGACATTAGAGAAGCTTTACCACATTAGTGCAACACACTACAACAGGGACGGAGCCTACCAACTATTTAAATCAATCAGTTCTGTGACTCAAGAGAGAACTGTAGTGAGTGGAGTCACAATCCTAGGGCCAGTTTTCACCTCCTTTTCTGGAAAGAAAGCAATGGAATTTCATCAAAGTGTCAGAAGTTCATCAAGTTGGAGACCTGCTCAAGATGTATAATATGACTGCCCTTAAGACACCCAGTCTGGGAAAGCTAAACTACAGAGGGAGGAGCGGCCCACTCCTCATTGCAGGCAGACGGAATTATTTCAGATCTCTCATCTAGGTAACAGAATTGTTATGGTGTGTGGGTGTTCAGGTTTTTTCTATTTGTAGAATTGTTTATTCTACAACAAGTAATTCCAAAATAAGTAGCAGCCAAAGCCAGTCACTCTTCTTCGACTAAACTGGGCTCACAGAGAGGAAGTACTCAACTATAATCCCATATATCAATCATGATATAGGCATTTCCTCTTTTAAGATGCGTTGTCAGCACAAGCTCTTTAACCCCCCCCCCCTCCAGATCGGGACACAAATCTGCTTCACAATCACAGCTGAAGCTTTAACAACTTATCCCTGGCTGTATCGATACTACTAAAGTTTACTGGAGCGTAACAGTAAGAAGCATTTTGTATAAAAGTATTCTGTACTTTAATAGTATGACAACTATTAAAGAAACTTGAAACTACTAAACTAACCGCGTCTTCATAACAATGATGTTCATGTAAAACATTGAGTGATGTTGAATCCCCATGAATTGCCTACTAAACACAGTTCCAAGAAAGCATTAAAAGGGGAATGCCACCCATTTTAAGAATTCAGATTATGTTCTTCTTCACGTGCCCCAGGACAGTAGTGATGATGTAATGTAACTGGGATGCAAAACCTGGGGCTGCTCCATACAATGAATGATTTATTATGGGGCCATGAAATGTTTGAGAGCTCTTACACCAAAATTATGTTTATATTCTAGCATCGCTAGAAGGTCTGAGCCAGAATTTAAAAACTCCCACAGATTAGAGGGTTCTCTCTCTCTCTGATTTCTAGCTTTAGAATGCGGTGCATGTTCACAAATACTGGCTGAACTGTCCTCTGGCACGAGATTTCTTAAATGAGTGGCATTCCCCCTTTAATTTGGTCACAGAGCTTCGGCTGACCAGCCAACACAGACAAAAGGCTGATAATTTACAGACACAGATTACGCTTAACTTTCGTTCTAAAAGCTCTACAGTGAACAACATACTATAACATAGAACATGTCTTGGACTAGGTTTACTCCGTGTGTGTCAAAGTGTCCCTAAATGTAGCTAATATTACCCCCATAAAGCTGTGTCAACAAGCTGTCAAGACGAGGCAGAAGTGCGCACGGTAGCCACCAGTGCCGGCTACAAAACGGGCCATGTCCCAAGTGACATTAACGTCCATAAACACATTTTAGGACAGACACTTGACTTTCGTCTCGCTTTGAATCAAGAGTCAAGACCTACGCTAAACCTGCACACTTGTGACAATCTCGGAGAAGTCAGATCATGTCAAGTGCAGGTCATCTGCCCTGTTAACGTGACGCCGGTAAACCAGGTCTGACAACCCGCTCACAACGTTCCCCAACATGAACTACCTGCCGGCCAGCAGGGCCACAGCTCCTGACAGCTAACTATACAGTGGAGTTAGTTATCCATCCAAATGAGCAGACATGATGATAAGAGCCCATCACTGAAACAAAAACAACACCGGTTAACGTAACACTCCACCGACAACGGAAAACAAACTAAACTCTAATAACGGCGGACTGCAGTTAGCTGGTAGGTTACCATATTTAGCAAAACACTGGCATGCGAACAACAACGTTAACGTTAAGTGTCAGCTGTTTTGAATAACGTTAGCTAGTAACATTAACATCACATCACGTTAAGCTGGCGGCAGGGAGCCACGGGGTGAGCTGGGTGACAGCGAGGCCCGAGTAAAGCAGCTAACGCTACTTAGATAGCGAGCTAACGTTACAGCGAGCTAATACTATTACATATTTACTGACTAGGTAGACATGTCCATCGAGAAAACACGTTACACTGGCGTTGCTGCCACAAAATGTGCAGACAAAAAAAATACAAGAACCGCATTTAGCGGTCCATTACAGTGACACCGCATATCATCATGTATAGGCTGGCTAACGTTAACCCATTCAATGGTGCCATTTTGCTAACAGCTTTAGCTAAGCTAACGTTGGCTAGCTAGCTAAACTGGTGGGATCTTTACAAACGCACCGCTAGATGGCTAACGTTAGCTCACTGTGTTTTTGCTAAACCTGGGTAACGTTAGCCGTCATCTCACCAGAATCCTCTTGAATAGAGCGTTCTCTTTCGGCGGTAAAGTAATTGACGGCATTGTTGCGGTTGAGATCAAATCCCTCCTCGACCTCAGCACATGTAGCTAACGTTAGCTGGATAATGTCGACAGCTCGCCCTCCCTTGTTCTCCTACTAGTCACTCCGCTCGATTGCTCCGTTTTCGAACTCTCCTCTCTTCCTCCTCACGTGGTAATGGAGGGCCCATCGTCACTCCGTTCAAAATGGCCGCTATTGAAGAGAAATTTCGCTGATATGGTTTTTGCATATTATGTTTTAAAGGTATACTCTGTAGTGCCATCAAACAGCGACCGTGGCCCCACTTTGTTTACTTTTTGTTTGGGTCTGACGTGTTGGATGTGTTGGGGTGGAGTTTAGTCATTTTTACTGTGGATTTCTTCAGACCTCCCATAGGCCTACCCACTTAAATCCAACCCACATATCAGACAAAAACAAAAATGCTGTTTGACGGCATTACAGATTATGCCTTTAATTAATAATAAGAGGTGAATCACTTTCATCAATGACAAAACTGATGAAAACAAAAACAAACCAGGTGAACTTTGGAAATTACTCAATAATCAACTAGGCTGCAGTAAAAAACATAAAACCAGATTTTCAAACATAAAGATGGAGACAACATGCTCATCACAGACAAGCTGGATGTGGCCAATTACTTAAATATTTTCTTCACAAACATAGCCACAACACTGGTAAACAAACTACCCTCCCACTCAGGGCATTTTGGGGTAGAACACATCATAGCCTACTACAAATCAAATCAAATCAAATCAAATTTATTTATAGGGCCCGACAACACACGTTAATGTCCCCATGGGCCGTACAGGTCTTCTTTAAACAAGTCAAGAAGACAACATAACAATAAGTCAAGAACAGAACAAGAACACCATAGGGTCCAAACATTTTTTAGATGAATGCAAATAAATGAAAGAATGCAAGCACTCCCAGACATACCCCACGCGAAGGTAAGGAAAAACTCACTAAAACCTAACAATAGGGAAAAAAAAGCTCCACAGGCAATGTGGAGGAGAGAAACCTTAGAAGGGCCGTTCAAGGGGGGATCTCCCTTCTTAGATGTCGGTGATAGTAGTGTTGCAGACGGACAGTTGGTAAGCATGCACTCATGTGTGTGGTGAGGCACAGATGAGTGCATGCAATAGCAACTGTACATTTTGAAAAATTAAAGATAGAGCTAATAACGATAGCAACTGAACATTTTGAAAGATTAAAGATAGAGTTGATAGCGGATCTATTTGAGGCACAGGGGCGGCGCAAGAGGGTCACGTCCTCCCCGTCTTAGTCACGGGACATTCAACACTCCGGTCGTTGCTCAGGGACAGCCGGAGACAGGGGGAAGGGGGGTGGCGCAGAGAGGGTCGCGAACTCCCGACATCATCGCGGGACATCCGGCACTCCGGTCACCACTACGAGACCTCCGAAGACAGGGGGGCACGCAGAGGGGGTCGCAATCTCCCGGCCTTCGTCACGGGACGTCCAACACTCCGGTCAACACTCCAGGACAGCAAGTCATAGGAAGACAGGGAGACGGGACAGGCGTTAGACAGCTCATGAGATTGTAGTAGGCGGACATAGCAATAGATACAAGTGGTAGGCATATATGTGAATGGAGTAGATATATGAAGTAAGCGTATTATGTGAATAGAATAGAAGTACTTAACCCAGCAATGAAACCGCGTTGACTGTTAATCTGTTAACAGTCTGTTAATCAGTTGACAGGACCACGGACAGACGGCGGTGAATAACTGATCCAATGCCTCGGAGGTGCATGTAGAGCAGTCACTACAAGCTTGGCCAGGACCCCGAGGCATCCATCACCTTGGTCAGCGCCAGGAGACGGGTACTCAGAGAGAAGGGGGAGGGAGGGGGGGGGGGGGGGGGGGGGGGGGGGAGAGGGGGGGGGGGAAGAGTTAGAGAGTTCCCATGTTTGTGGTGCTGCAAAGGAGCAGACATGTAGTACCCTGTAGTGCCATGTAGTACCCCGTAGTGCCATGTAGTACCCTATAGTACCCCATAGTGCCATGTAGTACCCCGTAGTATCCTGTAGTACCCTGTAGTGCCATGTAGTACCCTGTGGTGCCATGTAGAGCTATGTAAGCCATGTAGTACCCTGTAATGCCATGCAGTACCAAGTAGTACTCTGTGGTACCATGTAGTACCCTGTACCCTAACTAAACTACCCTATAGTAAACTACCCAGTGGTACCATGTAGTACCCACTAGGCTACTACAATAACCTAGGGGTCCGCAAAGATGATTTCAAACTAGAAATGGCAACAACAGCTGAGGTACTCAAAAAACTGAGCGCCCTCTGTTGACAGAATCTGGCTATGGGGCGACAATAATGTGGTCAAGAGGCATGGTTTCTATCTTTAGCCTTTAAACGGCGTGGTTTATTCATTAACAAGATAACAACAAGATACTTTAATGCCACACAACGATGGTTGGTGGTAATTGATTTCGGTACAGATGTTGAGCACTGGTTATATAGAACATGAAACAGACATCAAACATCAAAAACGTCAAAACATATATACATAAATACATATAGGACAGTCACAGTAACAGTGTCGGTCGGTGACAGATGCTTGCCCGTTTGTGCAAAGGGGGGCGGGCCAGGGTATTCAGTGTTCGGACTGCTGTGGGGAAAAAACTGTTTGTGAAACGTGTGTGTCTGGTTAGGATGGACCTGTAGCGACCTGAGGGCATGTGCTGGAATAAGTGGTGTGCTGGGTGAGAGGGGTCGTTGACTATTTTAACAGAGCGGGTGACTGTGCGTGAGGTGTAGATGGAGTCCAGAGAGGGGAGGGGACAACCAATTATTTTGGAGGCTGTCTTGATGATGCGTTGGAGTTTGTGTTTAGTGTGTTTGTTCACATGGTATGAGCAGCAGCACATGAGTCCTCTCCGTGAGAGGTAGGTGGGGGAGAGAGGTAGAGGGGGAGGAAACATCTCTATTTATACTCGCCACCTGGTGGTATCTTGAGTGGCTCCGCCTAGAGCGCCCTCTAGTGGAAACAGTTATATATGCAGTTAGACAGTTACTAACAATCCTACATAGAACCTCTAACTTCAACACTCCCACTTAGGGTTGTATTAGCATACTGGATAACTTATTTTACAAAGGAAATAATACAATCCAAAAACATCAAAAAGAATATGGCAGTCAATATCTACACACCAAACATGACCTCTGCAAATCTCTTCAATTTCAATTTGGAAGCAGGTTTCGTCATAGCGTCTGCTACCATGTCGTCCGTTTTGACAATAAATCAGTGTCATCCTTTCTTCTCTGATGACAGATCTGATGAAATGATATTTTATATCGACATGTTTACATCTCTGCCGGCACACAGGGTTTCTAGCAATCACAATGGTTCCCTGGTTGTCCTCGTAAACAACAGTCTTCTTATATACATAGGTATCCATCCCTTCGAGCAGTTGTTCTAGATAAATACACTCCTGTATTGTCATAGCTAGAGCCATATATTCGGCTTCACAAGTTGATAGTGCCACTGTGGGCTGTTCTTTGTTTTCCACGAAACCAGTGAGCTGTCTGTGTTCACACTCACAATATCCTGTGGTACTCCTTCTATCTGTGGTGTCAGCTGCCCAGTCTGCATCACTGTAGGCTTTAAGTCCTAAACCCTCGCTGCTCTTTCTGAAACACAGCTGTTTATCTGCTGTACCTTTGAGATAACGAAAGACATGTTTTGCTGTAATCCAATGCTCCTCTGTGGGGTCAGCAAAATGCTGTGACAGTTTACTCACTACAAAACATAGGTCAGGGCGGGTACATGTTGTTAAATAAATGAGGCTACCCACAGCTTCTCTGTTCATTTTTACATCTGTCAGTTTCTGAGCATCCTCCTGGTAGTCTAATTTTTGATCACATGGTGTCAGTTTCCCTTGATCTACATTCTTGCATGTCAAAATGTTTCAGGATCTTTTCCACATATCTCTTCTGGGATATTTTTACACAATTGGCAGACTGTTCAAAGTCCATGCCTAGAAAATGCTTTAACCTTCCAAGGTCTTTCATTTTGAATCTGGTGGAGAGCATCCCTTTCACCTGTGCTAGGCTTCTAGTGTTGTCTGCTGCGATGATCAAATCATCCACCCAAATGACGATGATCACTTTTCCTGACTCTTTTGACTCCCTCGAGTAAACACAGGGGTCTACTGGGTTCTGTAGGAAGTGATCTTCGATAAGACATGTATGAAGCATCTCGTTCCAATTTCGCCCAGACTGTTTCAGGCCGTAAATGGATTTTTCCAGCTTACACACTAGCTTCTCTCCTTTCTTTTCGTAACCTTCAGGTTGTTCCATATATATCTCCCTATCTATGGGTGCGTGCAGATAGGCTGTCTTCACATCCATCTGATGTAAAATCAAATTGTCCTCAGCTGATTTCTGCATCACTACCCTTATACTGGTCAGATTGGCTGTGGGGGAGAATGTTTCACCGTAGTCTATCCCCTCCCTCTGACTGTAACCTTTAGCTACAAACCTCGCTTTGTACTTGTCGTGGCCTTCAATACCCTCCTTGATTGAGTACACCCATTTCCCTCCCACTGTCTGTCTGCCCTCTGGTAACTTGGTTAGAGTGAAGGTGTGGTTGTCCTCTAGGGAACTCATCTCCTCATCCATTGCTCTCTCCCATTTACTTGATTCAGGGGACACTATGGCCTCTTTAAAGGTCTGAGGTACCCCACTGACTACCCTGTAGCAGTAATCAACGGTGGTAAGTGTACTGTCCTCCTCGTCACTTCCTCTCCGGGCATAGTCTGTCAGGTACTTTGGGGGTTTGTGTTCCCTTGAGGGATACCTCCCACTGCTTGGGGCACTTGACGTCACCCTCGGGTGCTCCTCGTCATCGCCCTCTGGGGGTGGCTGACTGTCTGCCTGCACGACCATGCTAAGTACACTGGGCTGATGTGTCTCTGTTTCTACACACCTTACTCTGGAGTCCAGCTCTGGCTCTTCTGTCTGTGTCTCGCTCTCACATGTTGTCTTTGTGACAAACTTGACTAGCCTGTGTTTCTGCACTCCCCCTTTACCGGGATAATAAACCAGGAAAGCGGGGCTTCCCTTGTCGTGCCCTACAAAGAGTCCTTTTTCAGATCTGGACTCAAGCTTTCCTCTGTCCTGCAGGTACGCATAACACACTGATCCAAATTTGTGCATTCTAGCTAGATTACACTTCTTTCCTGTCAGTGCTGTATACGGGGTGGTGCCCATGTGCTTATTAAAGCACCTGTTTCTGGTGTAAGCGGCTTCTTGCACCGCATAGTGCCAGACTGTTAGGTAAGTTACTGCCTACTAGCTTACACCTAGCCATTTCGAAAAGAGTGCGCCATTCCCTCTCTGCCACTCCGTTCTGTTGTGGGGAATATGGACATGACGTTTCGTGTCTTATCTTGTTCCTCCTCAACAGTGATTGGAACTCTGTTTGTGAATTCGGTTCCGTTGTCGGACCTCAAACATCTTACGTTACCATAAGGGGCTATGTCTGCCAGGAATTTTTCTGTGGCCTGGAGTGTGTCACTCTTTGCTTTAAGAAAGTAAACAAACACTGCCCCTGTGCACACATCTGTAAAAGACTGTACAATGTACATATCGCTGCTTGCGGGACAAAACCTCATAACTCCATTTTTTCAATTCTCTTTTTTTATATAAATCAACTCCGTAGCTCATCCTCCATATGTGTGTGTGGGTTTTACAAAGTTTAAACAATGGGAAAGCATTAAACCGATCATCTGTCTAAACCTCCTAACTCTATTCGCTCTCAAATCTGTGTTCGTTTTTTTCATCTGCTGAAAAGTTGGGTTTTTGGAGTTTTGTCCCGCCAGCAGCGATATCTAAAGCCTCCTATGGACTCGTTTCTTACTGGACCGGCAAGATCTGTGTTAACCAGCGCAAGTGGTACCTTTACTTTTTCTGTGGGATTTCTGTTTCTCGATTGAGCAAACTTCCCCTTTATGCACACTACACATTCTTTATCGGGTCTACGCTTTTCACCTTCAATGTGCATGCCTTCTGTCACTGCTTGCAGTTTCAGTAAATCCTCGTAATTACAATGAGCCATAATCTCATGCCATGTCTGAATATCGTGACTGACAGTTACTTTACACATATCATTGTCATCATTACACTTGTCGTTGTCATTACACTCTGTTTGCAGGTAATACATTCTCTGGTACACCTCTATGTTAAATCACGTACCGTTGGGCTCTACAAGAAAATCTTTACCTTCAATGAAGAACACTCTGGCACCGTTCGCAGTAGCAGCTATTACAGAGAATAGTTATTGTGGGAACGATGGTACGTAGAGAGCGTTCTTTAACGTCACTGTACGCCGGCGCCCCCCGCTGTCCGTGAGGCATACCTGTGCGTCTCCTCTCTCTTTCGCCAACCCGTAGGTGGCGGTGCGCTTCCCGTCTGCCAGCTCCATGCTGTGTCTCTCCGAGCGGATAGTGTTGTCGAAGTTCTTGAACCGACTCCTGACGTTGATGACGTGGGACGATGTACCTGTGTCCACGATCAGTCCCTTCCTTTGGGCCTGCTGCAGCTGCGTTGGCCTGGTGACGTACGCTGTCTGCGCCCTGGGGATGAAGCCCTCTCGTCCCGCTACTCTCCGGGCGTTGCCTCGATTCGTCTCACGCCGACCATTGCCGCCATCTTGTCCATGCGCGTATCGCGCGCCCTGGTCGTGTTTCTTCATGCACGCTCTGTCTGCGTGCCACGTGGATCTGCAGAAGCCATACCAGACAGTCCTTGTGCAGTTACCTCTCCGATGACCTTTCTCTCCGCATCACCAACACGCCAGCTCCGTCGTGGGTCTGGTCTTTTCCGTTGGCGTCGCTCGCTTCAGCACCCTCTCTGCCGCCTCCGCGGCGGCTGGGTGGGTATCTTCTGAGGCCTCGAAGTTTCTTAACTTGGCCTTGAACTGTCCCAGCGTCATGTCTGCTGAACCGTGTGTTACCAGGAGTGTGAATGGTTTGTACAGCTCCGGTAGTCCTCTCATCACCATCGCCATCATTAGCCCATCGCTTGGTGCTTCTCCTGCACTCCTCAATGGCGTCGTGATCTGCTCCGCTCTGTTGACGTATTCGGTCACAGTCTCGGTGTGCCCCTTCTTCAGGGCCGTTAGTGCTATGTAGAGGGCCACGACTCGGGGTCTTCCTCGCCCGATGTAATGCTCTCTCAACACCCCCAGGCTTTCTCGTCCTTTGTCTTTAGTGTCGCGGAATATCAGCCCCAAGCTTGTGTCGTCGAGCAGTGGCGCTAACTCACAGTACGCGTCTGCGTTACGCTGGTCGTCCAGGGCCTGCTCTTCCGCCGTCAGTGGTCCCGTGGGGGCTGTCAAGATCGTCGCCTTCAGTCCCGCACCGTGCATGCAGCATAACATGCGCTCTTCCCAGAGCTCGTAGTCCTCTGCCTTTCCATTAAATGAGGGCCATTTGCGCCTTCCTTTGGTCGCCACGAGTTCTAAGACGGGGTTCTCCCCCTCGCCTCCGTTGGGCTCAGCAGGCTCCGTCTCCCCCGGTGCCGCCTCCCCGGGGCTCTGCGCGCTGCTCTCCGGGCGGGTCCGCTTGCGCTCCAGCAGCCCGTCGGTGGGGTCGGTGCCCCGCTTCCTCTTGACGTGCAGGATCATCGTGTTGGATTCCATGTTGCTCTTTGATGGTGGGCGTAGTTTTAGCTCCTGTTGGCCTAGCGTCTAGCCACGCGGTACTCCCGGTGCTAACCTAGCATATACTTTAGCTAAACTTGCTATCCTTATTATTTCTCCCCGGCGTGATCTGGGCCCATAACCTGTTGACAGAATCTGGCTATGGGGTGACAATAATGTGGTCAAGAGGCATGGTTTCTATCTTTAGCCTTTAAACGGCGTGGTTTATTCATTCACATGGTATGAGCAGCAGCACATGAGTCCTCCTCTCCGTGAGAGGTAGGTGGGGGAGAGAGGTAGAGGGGGAGGAGACATCTCTATTTATACTCGCCACCTGGTGGTATCTTGAGTGGCTCCGCCTAGAGTGCCCTCTAGTGGAAACAGTTATATATGCAGTTAGACAGTTACTAACAATCCTACATAGAACCTCTAACTTCAACACCCTCCAACCTAACAAGGCCACTGGCCATGACAATATCCCCTCCAAATTCCTCAGAGACTTAGCAGCCGCCATCACCCCAGTCATCACACACATAATAAACCTCTCCATAAAACGGGGACACGTACCCCAAAGACTTCAATTACATACCTAGGTTCCATCCTAGAGGCAAATCTTTCCTGTGACAAAATGGCATCCAATGTAATAAAAAAAAAAAGTGAACCAACGAACTCAATTCTTGTATCAGATCTCCTCTCTGGTAAACAAGAATACCCTGTATAATATAATTTTCAATCAATCAATCAATCAATCAATCAATTCACCCCCCCACCCCCCACCCTCACACACACAAAACAAAGAACACAAACACTTTCTTGCCCGGGGTATGTGTGTGAGAGAGAAATTACACATCGTGCCAACATCTGTGAACTTGTCCTTTTGTTACCCACTCAGGCCTATCACTATAGCTTTACCGCCAAACTGCTGGATGAAGAGTTGTCAGAGCGATGTCACCCTTTTATAACATCCTTGGTTTCAGTCCATCTAGATACAGTGTGCATTAGGTGAGGTCAAAACACTACCATTTATCTTCATTTATCATTTTATATCAAAGATATATATATATATCCTCTCTGGTAAACAAGAACACCCTGAAGACTCTGGCAGGAGCTCTCATTCAAGGGTACTACGACTATGCTTGCACCTCATGGTACCAAAGCACCTCAAAGGCACTAAAAACAAGATTACAAACATCACAAAACAAACTGGTCAGACTACTGCTTGACCCACCTCACCCCTGCTCACTTTGACAACCTAGGATGGCTTAGAGTAGACGACAGAGTACAGCAACTTGCAATGGGCCTGGTCTACAAGATACACTACACCACTAAGGTACCCATGTACATGTCAAAATACTTCCCAAAGGTCAGTGAATACCACGACCACAACACCAGAGGGAGCTCCACAAATCATGTTAAACCCAGATTCGGCTCAAACAAGGGACTAAACATGTTTCGCAATTATGCCACATCAATGTGGAATGCCCTACCCACAGCGGTAAAGGAATGTGAATCACTACCCACCTTCAAAACCACTCTCAAAGAGCACCTACGGGAGACTGCAATTCGAAACTGGACCCTGTAAATGTCCAAACCCAACCCCCTCCAATGTACAGTTCCAATGTACAGTTCCCCCCAACCCCCTTCAAGAAACAGGCTGTTCATTCAACAATGTATGTATATTTCAGTTTGTGGAGTGAATATGAGTTGCATAAGATAATAGTGTGAAGAGGGTAGGAATACATACGTTTACACTTCATCCTACTCCTGCTTGTTTGTTTTTTAATCTGTTTATTACTTGTTTTTTATTATTATTTATTTTCAATTTATGTTCGAAATAAATAAACGCATTCATTCAAGATATTGTGTGAGCAAAAGTATAGTTAATTTACTCGCTGGATCTCACAGCGCGCCTGCACAGTGCAATACTCCAATTCAGCCATTGGGTGGGTGGCGCTGCTGAGCGGCCCTCACAGCGCGGCCGTCAGAGCGCGGCCGCGTGATTTCCCCCTGTAGCCTCTGTGAGCGAAGACGCTCTTTGATTGCAGCGAAGAAGAAAAATACACTCTCCGATTGGCTAACCCTAACTCTAAGTGTTACAGGTACCAGGATATGGCACCTGATAGCAGATATATGTTTAACCTATGAAACAGGTTGTAGTTAGTCATTTGACAAAGGAAGGTGCAGACACGATGTTACTGACTCTGGGTCCTCCCGGTTGCGTGTCTTTCAACAACGTTTATTTATTCCACAGAATAATCAATCAATCATTGTATCATCATTGTATCATCATTGTATCATCATTGTATCATCATTGTATAATCATTGTATCATCATTGTATAATCATTCAGTTCAATTAGTTACATTACTTTAATACATTCAATTATAATCCCATTCTTGTTATTAATTCAAAAGCATATTCATCATTGCAACACACATTCTACCCTTTTAGGATACCCTGGTTCACTTCAATAGCATTTTCCTTTTAAATGTAGTTATCCAGTATTATATACTGTACATTGTGATTACTTATGTCTTTATACATATTTGGCGTCTTAAGTATAAGCACGTGAGAAGAGAAACATTCTCCTGTTAACCTCTGTCTAGACATGTCTAGGCATGTTGGAAGAGACCATCGTATGTCTTTTAAACAACACTGTCATTCTCATTGTCTGTCAAACAATTCCTTAAATCACCAATAAGTGTTACCTTTATCATCAGTCATTTATCATCAGTCATATCCACTATTCTCTAGTATACAGAAATACCTCAACACCTCAGTGTTACCCATAGTTGTGTTCCGGTTCAAGTTCTATTGAAACTCAAATGTGCAATGCAAGTGCATTTATATATCTATATATGTATCGGGCCGTTCTCAACCCTACTAGGAATTTGCTAAACCGTGACCATGGTATAACTCAAGGGAATAGATTTATATTTACATTTAACGGAGGGCGCAATAGAGAGAGAGAGAGAGAGAGAGAGAGAGAGAGAGAGAGAGAGAGAGAGAGAGAGAGAGAGAGAGAGAGATAGAGAGAGAGAGCATGTGGTACCGCTCCGGTGTTTAGCCACCTCCCAGGTAGTGTAAGCTAAAGTAATTTCCCTCTAACCGTTTTGTACACAATATACACATTTACTACACAGCAATTCAACCCAAAACAGTATGTATTTCAAAACATAAACCTTTATAATCCCCTTGGAGATACTTAACTCCGACACGTTAGTGATTAAATGGACAATTGTATTCCAATACTCTATTTAAATGTACCTCGAAACATGGCGCCATCAATAGACGGTCTGCTTCTCAACCACGTTACTTGTCGTCTTAAACTTCTTAAACTTGACTCAAACATCGACAATAGTTACTTCATTTGAACCCTCGACATTGCATGTATCCTTGTTAACCTTTACGTGTGTTTTGTAGTATATTACCCACCTATGAAACAGGTTGTAGTTAGTCATTTGACAAAGGAAGGTGCAGACACGATGTTACTGACTCTGGGTCCTCCCGGTTGTGAAACTGAGGTCGCCTCGTGCATCCCTAAGCACAAAGTACGGTTCCCTGGAAGGCGAAGCCACTAAACACCAGTCCTATACTGCCACCTATTGACCAAATTATGTTAATGTCTCCCATTACATATAAATGACTGTTCTACCTTGTTTCTGATGGAGGTAATCCTGTACCAATATGTTCACACTGTTTTGACACATAATCTAAAGATATTAACGTGATACCACTTCTAGTGGGCATCACACACTCCCTGACCTTAAAAAAATGGCTCCTGACATTTCCGAAAATCACCAAACACAACCATCCAATATCACCCTCAGGCGTGAACCCCTAACAAACTCCCCATGGGTGGACCGTGGGTGTCGGTTGGACGGTAAGCATACTGGGCATGTTGTGGAAGGCTGTAAAAAATTGGATGCAATCATGGCATTACGAAGGGTATCAATGGATGTGGTAGTGGACTGTGGTGTGGTGCGGGCACCATCGGTGGCCACTGTACTACTGAATTCACGGTCACCTTGTTCTGCACTGACGGTTCACCTAGCATATCATACGTGAGACATTGTCTAGGCCTTCTGTCACGGGCAGACCTCCTAACCTCTGACTGGACCTGTTCTACCGGCAAGAGTGGAGGGGTTCGGAGATTGAGCTGGGCTACGAGGGAGTGAGCTTGGGGTTGGGCTATTGGAGAGTGAGCTTGGGAGTGGGGTTGGGGTATTGGAGAGTGAGTTTGGGAGTGGGGTTGGGATATTGGAGAGTGAGCTCGGGGATGAGGTTGGGGTATTGGAGAGTGAGCTCGGGGGGTCTCCCTTTCTTCTAATTCCCCTGATTCACTAACATCTCCCTCCGGTCTGGCCAAGACAGGCAAATTTCCATTTGTGTTTCCTCCCCTGTCGTCTTCACTCTCAGGGCACAGGCCTGGCATGACTTCAGGTCGTCGTTCACGGTGTCCAAGTGATCTTTCCTCTGTCCTTTCAACAGGTATCCTTAGCCAGTATCCTCTGTCACTGTCATCATCCGAATCACTGTCAGTACTGTCCCTTGTCTCTACTTGTCTTCGTGTGTCTGACATTCTTCCTTGTCTTGGTCTGTCATTCGTTTTCTTCGCAGGGACAGTTCTGGCTGGCGGTGGAGTCATTTCCACGGGCAAATCATTTACCAGCAGTAAGAGATTTCGGTGTAGTGTTCTGGTTTTTTTCTGGTCTCCATGTTCAGGGCAGACAATGTATACTGGACTCTCAGCGAGCTGGCTTTTGACCACGTAGATCGCCTTCTCCCAGTACGATCTCAACTTGCCTGGTCCTCCACGCTGACTGAGGTTTCTCACCAGAACTCTGTCTCCTGACTGCAGTACTACTCCTTTTGTTTTCTTGTCATAAGTTACTTTTCCTCTTGCACTGGACTTTTTGCTATGTTCACAAGCAATCCGATATGCTTCAGACATCTTCTCAGCCCATTGCTCCGCGTATCCTCTGGGTGAGTACGGTTCCTCTTTCTTCGTTAACCCAAACAACAGGTCAACGAGGAGGTGTGGATGACGACCGTAGAGGAGGAAAAAGGGTGAGTAACCCGTTGATTCATGTTTGGTACAGTTGTACGCATGTCACACATGCAGGAGGTGGTCCTTCCACCGCAATTTCTCATTTTCAGTCAATGTCCTCAACATCTGTAGTATGGTCCGATTGAGCCGCTCCGCTGGGTTGCTCTGTGGATGGTAGGGTGATGTTCTAGAGTGGCCGACCCCAGACAGCCGTTGCAGTGCTTGGAACAGTTTATTCTCAAATTCTCGACCCTGGTCGTGATGTAATTTCGAGGGATAACCGAATTTGGGTATAAAGTCATTAAAGATACGCTCTGTAGCTGTTTTCCCACTTTCTTGGTGGGGTACGCCTGGGCGAACCTAGTGAAATGGTCGATCACCACTAGGATATATTCATACCCTCCACGACTGGTTTCCAGATGTAGATAGTCGATACACACAAGTTCTAATGGGAAGTTGGAGGTAATGCTGCCCATGGGAGCTCGGACATGTGTGATCGGCTTCTTAGACTTGATACAAGGACATCTTCGGGTCACATATTCTTCAATCTCTCTGGACATGAAAGGCCAGTAGAATCTTTCTCTTGCGAGGTGGATCACTCTTTCCGTTCCAACATGACCCATCTCATTATGTAGATGTTTCAGGGCAAGTGTTCTATACTTTACAGGGAGGACCAACTGTTGGTATTGATTGGTCTTTCTGTAAAGGAGATCATTTTCAATATGTAATCTGCTCCATTCATGAAGTAGCTTTCGGGTTGCTGCGCTTACGGTTCTTCGTACGTCGTCTGACAATTTCGTGTTCGACTCTTTCAACTCCCTGATCGTGTTGATGGCTTGGTCCTCTTTTTGGGCCTTCACCAGTTCATCGTGACTGATTGTTTGTAGGTGTGGGTGAGACTGCTGGTTTGAGTCTGGGGACGCGATGTTGAGCGCCGCAACCCATACCACGTCTTTCCTTTCAGCTGCTTGGCTTCCTTCCCACGGTGCTCGTACTGCTTCATTAGAGAGCTCTTCTGTGCAGGTCCTTTCATATCTCTCCATATCCAGGGGAAGGCGGGAAAGAGTGTCTGCATCTATGTTGGACTTTCCGGGTCTGTATTTGACGTCAAACCGGAAGTCTGCCGGTTCTCCAACCCACCGATGACCGACTGCATTGAGCTTGGCAGTACTCATTACATAGGTCAACGGGTTGTTGTCGGTGTAGATAGTAAAGTGTGGGGCATAATACAGGTAGTCACGGAATTTCACACACACAGCCCATTTCAATGCAAGGAACTCCAGTTTCCCACTGTGCATATGGTAATTTCGTTCGGCTGGTGACAATGTTCTTGACCCGTACCCGATGACTCTCAGTTTTCCATCTTGATGTTGATACAGAACAGCTCCCAGGCCTTGGTCGGAGGCATCCGTGTGCAACCTGAAGGGTAGGTTGAAATCAGGATATGCCAAGACAGGGGGGTTTGTGAGAAGGTCAATCAGTTGTTCAAGTGCTCTCTGCTGTTCCGTGGTCCACTCTATGGGCTCTCTGGAGGGCAACTGGGGGCGTCTGATGTTCTTACTCCGCGCTGGGGCTGGGGTCTTTCCTGGCTTGATTTGGAGTAGCTCGTAGATGGGTCTGGCAATTCGGGAAAAATCCTGAATGTATGAACGGAAATATCCCAGGAATCCTGTTATTTTCCTCACTTCGCCGACAGTTCTGGGTGTCTTACTTGACAGGGCTTTCACGGCTTCAATGTCTCGTGGGTCTATCTTGACCCCTTCTGCTGACACAAGGCGACCCACGTATCTGACTTCTTGCTTGAAGAGGTCACACTTCTCAGGTCTCAATTTCACTCCGTGACGTTGAAGGGCTTGGAGAACCTTGCGGAGGGTCTCTACATGTTCTTCAAATGTCTTTGCGTAACAGAGTACGTCGTCAAGATACGGAATACAGCATTCGTCCCTGAGGGGACCTAGCATCTCCTCCATGCTCCGTTGGAACGTTGCAGGGGCATTCGAGAGTCCAAATGGGATGCGCACCCACTCGTAAAGACCCCACGGAGTGATGAAGGCGGTGAAGGGTCGTGAACCCTCGGCGACAAAGCCCTGGTGGTAGGCTTTCCCTTGGTCTAGGATACTAAACCAGGTATAGCCTCCAAGCGTGTCAGTCAGGTCTTGTATTCTAGGTAGTGGATGATGATCGGGCACAGTCTTTTTGTTCAGGAGGCGGTAGTCGATGCATAGCCGTAGGCTGCCGTCCTTCTTTCTGACGCAGACTACTGGGGCAGAATATGGAGACTTTGACTTGACTATCCAACCTTTCATTAACAGTTCCTGTATGTACTCTTTTACTTCTTTAAACAGTGGCTTTGGTACTGATGAGTACGTCTTCTGGACCGGGACAGTATCATGGAGAGCGATTGTCATCTGCAGGCTCGGGATGCACCCAATGTCACTACTGTCTTGTGCAAAGGACCCAGCCTCTTCACAAAGCATCCTGTTGACTATTGTCTGTTGTTCGTCATCGAGGTGACTGAGATCGATGGGGGGTTTGAACAGGATGGAGCTGGGCACAGCTGACGTTGTAGCCGCACGGTTGGGGGGTACCGTGGGCTGGGAGATTTCAGGTGAGTAGGTTGGGATGGGGGTTTGCCGTGGGGAGTCTGTCGTGATGACTTTCCCAACACAATGGATGCTGCCCAGAGCTGTCTTCCTGGAGAGAGTGACAGTATGCCTTGTGTTGTTTCCCACAAGCACGGTGACATACGGCTTCCTGGGGTTTTGCGCTTGCAGCAGGCCTTCTTCAACATCCAGTTCTGCCAGCGCTAAACTGCTGTCATCTGGTTCGAACAGGAAGGTGGGGTCAGACAGTTCCACGTGGGGGGGGATTTGGCACTTGACCCAGGCCACTTGACCGGCGGGGATGACAGTGGCTTGTTTACCTGTTCGTAGGCGACCAACCTGCACAGGGGGTCTGTCAGTCTGGATATAATTCACCAGGAGTTCTGCCTTCTCGGCTGGTATCACCATGGCGTTACAGAGCAGGCTGGTGAGAGTTGGGATCAGTCTTCCAGGTTGTTCCTGTATCATCACTTCCAGCACATTAAAACCCAGTAGGGGTCTCTCAAGAACAAGGCTGCTTACAAGAAAAGGCACAGTGATTGACAGGTTAGGATCTTCAATCCCCTTTAAGTTCACTGTAAGGGCCACCCAACCATCAAATGGGAGGACCTCACCGTTTACAGCGTAGACTTTCAACTCCTCTTCTTCTTCGATGATTTCGCTAAGGGGTCTGACTGGCATGTCAGGTAAGTATCTATTCTTCCAAGTTCTGTCAATCATGCTTACTTGGGCCCCTGTATCAAGCAGGGCTTGGACTGCTAAACCGTTTAGGTTACAATGGGTGAGAGCTCTTCTCCCTACGAGCTTGGCGAGGCATTCACTCTTGGTGTTTGGTAAATCAGGGGGGTCTGTGTGCTTCTGTATCTGGTTTACCGTCTTGGTTCCTGTTCTAGGTGCAGTCTTCTCCTCTCTTACTCTTTCCTTCTCAGGCTCACTAGTACGACGGTTGTCAGTTTGGGACAGTAAAGGGGAACCGGTCAATGGTTGTCCTCTTGCAGTGACCGGCCCCAGTTTCCCTGATGTGGTTTGTTTGTTTGTTTGTTTGTTTGTTTATTAACACAGTTAAACAGAAGTAAAAACAATACATAATAAGTTATAACGATTGTGAAGGAGAAGTTAGAAGCCTAGAGGCTTATCAAGAACGTCCCCCGTTTTATAAAATCAAACATACAAAAATACAAAAATATGCATATTATAAAATACCAGAATACATTAAAAGATTCGTGTTAATACAAACATACATACACACAGTACATACATGGATATACTGTGTACATAATAATATATAACAACCCACCCACCTGCCTATAAACCTACCCACCCACATAACCAAATGCATACCTACATGTATGACCTGTTATCTATCTACTACTTTTGGATGAGAATTTCTTTGTAGTTTGCTTTAAAAATAAGCAGAGATGGAGATTTCCTCAGCATAGGATCAGCTGCATTCCAAAGATTGGACCCTCTATACCTCACTGAGAACTGCCTAAGTGAAGTACCACAATAAGGTATATGCAGGTCCCTGGACTGACGTGTAGCCTATGAATGAACATCTGAATTAAAAGAAAAAAAACTATTAAAACCATTTGGTAGATTGTGATCATGAATGCATTTGTACACAAATATACATATCTGTAAAGAATTAACCTAAGACACAGTCAGAATGTTTAGTTTCTTGAAAAGAGGAGCAGATGGTTCAAATCGATCTGAGAGGGTTGCCAGTCTAACAAATCTTTTTTGAAGTAAAAGAATTTTTTGAAGATGAGATGAATGAGTGCTAGCCCAAATTATGTTACAATAAGATATGTAAGGTAAGATAAGACTATAATACAGGATTAAAAAACAACTTCTATTTATCAATGAACACACCTTCCTAATTATACCTACTGACTTCATTGCTTTTTTACAAACATGATCAATGTGTTTTTTCCAATTTAGTTTATCATCAACTAGGATCCCTAAAAACTTTGTTGAAGTTACTTGTTTGATTTCGGTGTTACTGATCAATAGCTTTGCCTCCTTTTTCGAATAACTTTTACCTTTATTACAAAATACAATAAAATTAGATTTTTCTACATTTAACGATAGCTTATTAGTCTGGAACCAATCTGAGACACAAGATAAACCATCATTTGCTTCCCTAATTAATACTGCAAAATTCTCATGTGACATTATAATGTTGGTGTCATCAGCAAACAAGATCGAGAATACTCTAGGAGATACCCAAGCAAAATCATTTATATAAATCAAAAATAAAAGGGGGCCAAGTATAGAGCCCTGAGGAACCCCACAGACTAGCTTTGCCCTGTCAGAGTCATCGCCATTTATGGAAACAAACTGTTCCCTATTATAAAGATAGTCACTGAGCCATTTAATCACGTCGCCAGCCAAACCATACCTCTGAAGCTTTGATATAAGTATTTTATGGTCCACAGTATCAAATGCTTTGGATAGATCCAGAAATATACCAATTGAAAATTACTTATTGTCTAGTGCATCTGTGATTCTATCTATAAACTGTAAGAGAGCCATGTACGTAGAGTGTTTTTGTCTGAAACCATATTGATGTTCATATGTTCATCTTTTGGCAGCCTAACGCTCTATGGCCTTCTTCGCCACAATGGAAACAGTGAGGGCAATTAGGTAAATTCTGTGCTACACATTTGCTACAGCCATATGGCCTGTCCCTCTGCCTATTTATCCTCCCTGTTCTGACCTGGGGCTGTTGTTGCAGGAGATCCACTAGATTGGTAAGTTTCTAGAGCTACTGTCTCTGTTAACGGCTGGATCGGGTCTAGTTTAAGTTTCTTTCCTGTATTTTCTCCCTAGTGGGGGGGGGGGGGACACTGTGCTCCCTTCACCTCAGCACCTGCACTATGTACATGGGGGGGGTCTATTGCGATTGGTAGGCCCTAACCGTCGCTGTCTTTCACTCTCATCGCTCATGACCCTTTTCATCTGTCTGAGAATGGCCTCATCAGGTACTCTGTCTTCAAGTAAGGGTTTGAGTTCCCTACGAATGTCATCATGTTTGTGTCCTAAACCTTGATATACAGTGTGGAGAAAGACATCCTGAACGGTTCGTTCGTTGTACTTAACGTCAGTAGCAGCATATTTTGATGCTAGTAAAATCTTCTGCTTGAGTCCTATGACTCTATACAAAAACTGCTGTGGTGTTTCACTATCCTTTTGCTTTGTACACATGAGTTCTTGAAACAACTCGGTATTACTTTGTTCACCGAGGTGAGGATGGAGAAAACCCTTCAGCTCATCGATAGTCAAATCGTCTTTTACCATTAACATATCCTTAAAGCTGCCAGCTTTGATCACTCTCAAGACTGCTCTAACAACCTCTGCATCGCTGAATTGCTCCTTCAGACCTTCGTCGATCTGTTTGCAGACACTGTAACTAATGTCTGATCCCTGGTCTCCTATCTGACCTCCCTGGAGCTTAAACTCCCTGCGGTGAAGGTACGACAGTTCTCTTAAAGATATTAGTTAATCTGGCGACACACCAGGGGTTTCCTGTTTACTTTCGGTGTCTGGTACACTCTCATTCAATGGCACAGCCATGGGTGGTAGTACACTTGGCAGGCACTGTAAAACCTGGTTGCTTACTTTTGAAGTGGGCACACCCTCAATGGTTTCACTTACATCATAAAAGACGCTAATGGGGTCAACTGGTACTGCATCACTTTGACTGGTGGACCGTAGGCCCTTGGTTTTACCCTCTGCTGGACCCACCACCTCACTCTGCATAAGCCCATCAGTCACATCTTTTATCTGTAATAAATAAGACAACCCTGTATCCTCTAACTCCAGTAAAACCTTACTGTACAGGTAGTCGTTGATAAAGTTGAAGCAACCCTCCGCGTCATCTACGGTAAGGTGGGTTCGGTTAGACATCTCCAGTCCTGTTATCAGTTCCAATGCCTCGGCAATGCGAAACAGTTCATCCGCAGGTAGAGTGAGCAGGCTCTTCTTGATGTCCCACACCAAGCTTTTCCTCTCGCTGTCTCCCATGGCTGCTTCCCGATTCCTCGCACTTGGCTCTCAGTTCAGGATCACTGTGGCGACTTTCCGTGGTGGGTGGATCTCCTCTACACGACACCGGTCTTCCTTCTCGTCAGGTAGAGTAGTGGACGCAGCTCTCGTTGTCGTCTGGCATCAGATGAGGCACTTCACTGCTGTCGATACTGCGCAGATCAATCCCTCATTCGACGACCTTTACACCGGGCGTTGGTTCCTGGTTCATCGGGTCGCGGTTGGTCCAGGTGTCAAGATCTCTGGATCAGCTCCCATCCAGCAGGTGGCGCTGATCCCGGACGAGCCCCCAATAAACTGTTACAGGTACCAGGATATGGCACCTGATAGCAGATATATGTTTAACCTATGAAACCGGTTGTAGTTAGTCATTTGACAAAGGAAGGTGCAGACACGATGTTACTGTCTCTGGGTCCTCCCGGTTGTCTTTCAACAACGTTTATTTATTCCACAGAATAATCAATCAATCATTGTATCATCATTGTATAATCATTGTATCATCATTGTATAATCATTCAGTTCAATTAGTTACATTACTTTAATACATTCAATTATAATCCCATTCTTGTTATTAATTCAAAAGCATATTCATCATTGCAACACACATTCTACCCTTTTAGGATACCCTGGTTTACTTCAATAGCATTTTCCTTTTAAATGTAGTTATCCAGTATTATATACTGTACATTGTGATTACTTATGTCTTTATACATATTTGGCGTCTTAAGTATAAGCACGTGAGAAGAGAAACATTCTCCTGTTAACCTCTGTCTAGACATGTCTAGGCATGTTGGAAGAGACCATCGTATGTCTTTTAAACAACACTGTCATTCTCATTGTCTGTCAAACAATTCCTTAAATCACCAATAAGTGTTACCTTTATCATCAGTCATTTATCATCAGTCATATCCACTATTCTCTAGTATACAGAAATACCTCAACACCTCAGTGTTACCCATAGTTGTGTTCCGGTTCAAGTTCTATTGAAACTCAAATGTGCAATGCAAGTGCATTTATATATCTATATATGTATCGGGCCGTTCTCAACCCTACTAGGAATTTGCTAAACCGTGACCATGGTATAACTCAAGGGAATAGATTTATATTTACATTTAACGGAGGGCGCAATAGAGAGAGAGAGAGAGCGAGAGAGAGAGAGAGAGAGAGAGAGAGAGAGAGAGAGAGAGAGAGAGAGAGAGAGAGAGCATGTGGTACCGCTCCGGTGTTTAGCCACCTCCCAGGTAGTGTAAGCTAAAGTAATTTCCCTCTAACCGTTTTGTACACAATATTCACATTTACTACACAGCAATTCAACCCAAAACAGTATGTATTTCAAAACATAAACCTTTATAATCCCCTTGGAGATACTTAACTCCGACACGTTAGTGATTAAATGGACAATTGTATTCCAACACTCTATTTAAATGTACCCCGAAACATGGCGCCATCAATAGACGGTCTGCTTCTCAACCACGTTACTTGTCGTCTTAAACTTCTTAAACTTGACTCAAACATCGACAATAGTTACTTCATTTGAACCCTCGACATTGCATGTATCCTTGTTAACCTTTACGTGTTTTGTAGTATATTACCCACCTATGAAACAGGTTGTAGTTAGTCATTTGACAAAGGAAGGTGCAGACACGATGTTACTGACTCTGGGTCCTCCCGGTTGTGAAACTGAGGTCGCCTCGTGCGTCCCTAAGCACAAAGTACGTTCCCTGGAAGGCGAAGCCACTAAACACCAGTCCTATACTGCCACCTATTGACCAAATTATGTTAATGTCTCCCATTACATATAAATGACTGTTCTACCTTGTTTCTGATGGAGGTAATCCTGTACCAATATGTTCACACTGTTTTGACACATAATCTAAAGATATTAACGTGATACCACTTCTAGTGGGCATCACATAAGCATAACCGCGTCGAAAGAGGGCCTAAGAATAACCACTTCGAAAGAGGGCCTAAGCATAACCACTTCGAAAGAGGGCCTAAGCATAACCATTTCGAAAGAATGCCTAAGCATAACCACTTCGAAAGAATGCCTAAGCATAACCACTTCGAAGCAGAGAATATATGCGTTGTTTTTTTCCGTAGCCGCATTTTGCGGAGACGCTCTCTGATTGGCCACTGACTGACGCTCTCTGATTGGCCACTGACATGTGCGCCCAATCGCGTGACGAGCTGTGTCTTTGCCCATTTCCGGGTCTAACAGCCTGCAAACTACCTAACGCCTAGTTTATCACTGGTTAAGCTTAGGCGACTCTTCCACTCGACGGGGTCGGTACAGACCCCTTTTGACATTATAATCATATAGGCATATTTTTATGAAAATAATTTGTGATTTTAAAATCAACCGTTTTCAAGTATTAACATCACCACTATGTCACAAATGCATGTAGAATGTAAAACGTTAGGTTGGCAATAGTTTAGCAATAGCTTAAAAGTGTACTTATATCGTTTTAAGTTTTCGATATGCAATCGCCTATCTGACCCGGAAATGGAAATGTTGAACCATGGGAATTGTAGTTTTTTTGTACATTTTGTAGAGGAGATTCATAGCTATCGGCCAGCGTTGAAATTTCTCCGATCTACACTTCCTGTCACATACTATGGTGGTTCAAAGTTCAGCGTTCTGAATGAATCATATCAATAATTGTTATGATTCGCGATAATAAGCTACAAAAGGTAACGTTTTTGACAAATATTGAAACGCAGTCAGTTTCTCCTCACTATTGTTACCATGTAGGAACAGTTAGATCTGAAATTAGTTTCAAAATGGTTACACTGTGGGGGAAATAAAAAAGTACAGTCGATTACAGTAAATATCAGTATCTGTTATTATGCACGCCTGGTGATACTATATCCAAATTGAACTCTGCCATTTGAAAGATACTATATATATAAATGTGCGAATTGGCTATAATAAGGTAATGTATAAGCATATATTCTATATTCTATAATAATATTTCAAATTGCATTGGTCCGGATGGGAGAATTCAGTACTGTATATACAGAACCTTCAGTTTTATCATCTTCCCTTTATTAATTTCCTTAGATCTTTTGTACACATGATCTCAAGAGGGTACTGAATGAGTTCAGTGGTCGTTTCTTAAGTTTGGTCATTATTATCATGGTGTTATTCACTGTCAAAGATGAAAAGAAAAATCATAATTCATATTTTCCTTTGTTTCATCACAATTTAAGCAAGCCTAGTAATAGACACAATATTTCTGACACTGAGAATACATTCACTGAGGTCCATAGATATACCTAGATACCAAGAATATGCAAATAGCCCTTGTAGAAGTGGAGCAATATTCCATTTACCTAGGTATACATTTTATGCAGATTTTCACCTGGGGTGGAACAGGTTGATTGATTGATTGATTGATTGATTGATTGATTGATTGATTGAAAAGTTTATTAACAGATTGCAGAATGGGTACAGTACAGTACAGCTCAATACATACAATTGTTAAGAGGATGCAGACCTGAGAAAGACTTGCGTCTTGTTTCCATCAGGGTCCCCCATTTTCAATTCATCATATGACACACACGACATACAGATAGACAGTACTGCTACATCTATACATTTATGACATACCAGATTTTCAAATACAGTACTGTTTGTGATACTAAAAAGTCCAGAAAAAGAGTGTATATACATTTGACATAGAAACTGTGCATTGGGGGAGGTTGGGTAGGTGGGGTGGGGCTGTACATTGGAGGTGGGGGGGGGGGGGGGGGGTTGGGTAGGGGGGGGACACTGTACATTGGAATACTGACATACATTTGACATAGAAACTGTACATTGGAGGAGGTTGGGTAGGTGGGGTGGGGTTGGGTCGGGCTGTACATTGGAATACTGACAAAGCCATGCTTGGTCTTTATTGTACAACTGGGTTAGGACATTTGTAGGGGCCAGTTTTGAATTGCAGTCTCCCGTAGGTGTTCTTTGAGAGTGTTTTTGAAGGTGGGTAGTGATTCACATTCCTTTACAGCTTTGGGTAGGGCATTCCACATTGTTGTGGCATAATTGCGAAACGTGTTTAGTCCCTTGTTTGAGCCGAATCTGGGTTTTACATGATTTGTGGAGCTCCCTCTGGTGTTGTGATCGTGGTATTCACTGACCTTTGTGAAGTATTTTTGACATGTACATGGGTACCTTGGTCGTGTAGTGTATCTTGTAGACCAGGCCCATTGCAAGTTGCTGTACTCTGTCGTCTACTCTAAGCCATCCTAGGTTGGCAAAGTGTGCAGGGGTGAGGTGGGTTCTAGGAGTCAGGTCAAGCAGTAGTCTGACTAGTTTGTTTTGAGATGTTTGTAATTTGGTTTTTAGTGCCTTTGAGGTGCTTTGGTACCATGAGGTGCAAGCATAGTCGTAGTACCCTTGAATGAGTGCTCCTGCCAGAGTCTTCAGGGTATTCTTGTTTACCAGGGAGGAGATCCGGTACAAGAATCGAGTTCGTTGATTGACTTTTTTTATTACATTGGATGCCATTTTATCACAGGAAAGATTAGCCTCTAGGATGGAACCCAGGTAGGTAATTTCATCTTTCCTTGTGACAATATTGTCACCCACTGTAACTGAGAAGCCGTCGGTCTTGCTGAGTTTGTTATTTGAACCGAAGAGAATGGACTCTGTTTTGCCCATGTGTAATGATAGTTTGTTGTCAGCGAGCCATATGCAGATTTTGCCTAGTTCCGAGCTGAGGGTTTTTTCAACATGTAACTTGTTCTTGTCAGAGACCAGCAGGGCTGAGTCGTCCGCAAACAGGAACAAGTTGCAGTCACAAGCTGGTTAGAGTTTGGAATCAGGGCTGGTGTTCTATCGCCCTGCTCAAGACAAACTCTAACCTTAACCAACTTCGAAAGAGTGCCTATAAGCTTAACCAGTGTAGAAACAGGCGTCACACGATTGGGCGCACATGTCACATGAAGTGGCCAATCAGAGAGCGTCTCCGCAAAATGCGGCTACGGAAAAAAATAACGCAGAATATATGTACAAGGCGGAAGAGGCCCTTCAGAGCTAAACCAGTCAGAGAGGGTCTTTTCTGGTTATTTTTAAACCTAGCCGCATTTTTCGGAGACGCTCTCTGATTGGCCAACGCCTGTTTCTACACTGGTTAAGCTTAGGCACTCTTTTGAAGTTGGTTACGGTTAGAGTTTGTCTTAGAGCGTGACAGCAAGTTCTTTCGACAGTTAATTAAGCTTAGGCACTCTTTCGAAGTTGGTTAAGGTTAGAGTTTGTCTTAGAGCATGGCGATAGATAGAACACCAGGTAGGTTGCAGGCTGTTCGACGCGGAAATGGGCAAAGACACAGCTCGTCACGCGATTGGGCAAACATGTCAGTGGCCAATCAGAGAGCGTCTCCGAAAAATGAGGCTAGGTTTAAAAATAACGCGTCTTTCCATCTTCGCTTTATGCGGCCTAGCCAATCAGAGAGCGTCTTCGCAAACAGAGGCTACGGGAAAAAATCAGGCAGCGCGGCCATAGATATAATATAGAAGATATCTATGAGCGCGGCCCTGAGAGCGCCGCTCTGCGGCTGTGCAGCTGGATACTATTGGCGCAGACTGCAGTCACTGGCCCTTTGTTGTATCAGTAGGCATAATTGCCCATAAGAGGGCGCCACATTAACAGAAAAGGTGAAACCATATCATTGCACACGTTATGCTATGATTCATCTCGACAACATAAACATTCTAAACAGACCCACGTTAATTTCCTGTTGTAATGTTCGCTAATTACAATAAATGACAGGAAATACACTTGGGTCCAAACTGTTCCCTTGCAACAGAATTCCAGTGAAACCGTTTATAGGCTACAATTTTACAACTTTTCAGACACGTGTCCCAAATGTGAGACAGAGAGTTTTCATTGTTTCAGACAGGGGTGGCCTGCTCTTCCTGTTACCTCCCTGACTACATTCATCAACCTGACACACACTCACATTATTCACTGTCTTCCTGTGTGTTCGCTCCCTCTCTTTTCTCCCTGTCCCCCTTTATCTCTCAAACTATATTTCCTCACCTTATTACTTTCCAGAGAGAGAGAGCTAGCAAATATGATTGTAACTCATCTCCCATTCTATGTGACACATCATTTGTCGTGCTGATTAGAGTGCACAACGCCCCCTCTGTGTGTGTGTGTGTGTGTGTGTGTGTGTGCATGCGTTTGACTCCAGGAAACTGCTTTTCATTAACACTGCCTGACTGACTACTGGCTGGCTGACTGATTCCTAAATGCTGAAGAGAGATTATAGTGAACGAGTGAGCGTGTGTGTCCCATCATTACCTGTATCAATCACCTCCACCTTCCACATTAGTGACATCATTTAAGTCATACTCCACAAAACACAAGTCTCTCTATTTATAATTAACCGTGTCCTCCTCTTCCAATTTATAAAATAGAAAATACAGCTCAGGTATAGATTATACCTTGTAGATTGTGCTGGGGTATAACATCACTTCTTGATCATCTGTAGCAGTAGGCTGTTATCACTGATCATCATTCTCACATATATTCCTAGTTGGGGTGTTTTGTAGTGGAACGGAACCCAATCCAAAATTGTGATTAACAAGGATTAGAAAATAAAAATGTGTTGAAATAGTGTGTTTAAAGATCACACATATAATTGAGTTATGTTGAACACATTTCTCAACACATGCAACATGTTTAGGAACAACACACATCTCCTTGATTGACACAAGACAACAGGGGAATATGAGTTGACTGTATTTTAGACTATAAAAGGTTTGTTAACGTTAGTAATGTTTGAAAGAAAGAAATCACAAAAAGCTACTAAAATCCAACTATTCAATAATGTTTGTGTATATAACCCCACATTTATATGGTAAAAGGAAACTAAACAAACCTGGATTGGGGCTTTAAGAGTGCCGCATTAGCCCTGCAGTTTACCACACCACCAGTAATAAGCAACTGAACAGATGGAAAGTTGGGGGGGGGGTTATTGTAGATGATTGTTTCTCAAATGTTTTCATGCTAAGGACCCACACATTGATAGATAATAGGTCAGCAACCCCCATTTTATAAGATCTTGTTCCAGGGACCCCCATCTGAGAAGATATTTGTAGTTAGATGTGATTTAGTCCAGAATTCAATAACCGTCTATACTGTAGGTGGGGAGATACCAGATGTGAGAGTGATACCTATGATCAGAACACTCGTTTGTGTACTGTACATTCTTTCATTGGACTGACTTCTAGTGAATAAAATATTGGTTAAATTAAACCATTCCCAATCTTTCTGGGGAGCCCCATGGAACCCCCTCAAGGGCCCCAGGGGGGTGCCAACACCCTACCTTTGAGAACCACTGTTGTAGACAATACCGCTCATATTAGTCACCTTCCTCCTAATGCACCCCCCCTACACCTACACCCTCCTCCTATTCTGTCCTTCAGTCTCTCTCCTCCCCTCTGTCCTAGGTGGCGTCACTACTGAACATGAGTAATGATGTTGCCATCTCTGTGAATTTCCATTTATCAATGTCAGGATACAGAAGGACAGTGTGTGTGTGTGTGAGAGAGAGAGAGAGAGAGAGAGAGAGAGAGAGAGAGAGAGAGAGAGAGAGAGAGAGAGAGAGAGAGAGAGAGAGAGAGAGAGAGAGAGACTGAGACAGAGAGAGGCAGAGAGATAGACAGAGACGGAGAGAGAGAGAGCGAGATAGACCCCAGTGGGGGGGGGGGGGGGGGGGGGGGGGGGGGTGAGCAGGAGGAGAGAGAGGGAAAAGAGTGAGAAAATTAGACTGAATGGGGTGACGGTGGAAGGAGGAAATGAAAAAAGAACGTGTGTGGAGAGACTGAGACTGTGATTCAAGATTGTTATTACTGCCAGATGGAATGAAGGCTCTGCTCTTTATCATGTCACTGGCGTCGGAACAAATCCTCATAACTCCAATTTTGGTGTTTTAATCTTAATTGATAGTTGTACATCTTCTTGTGATTGTAGCACCCACGGAACCCATTCAGAACCAAATCTATCACTGATAATGATAATAATAAACGAGTGTTAATCTGAAAATATTATGTTATTTTCTTAATTCCAAAAACGAACCAATTATTATAATTTTTTTTTTTAAATACAAGGTTTTTATCTGACAGCAGCGATATGTTTGTTTAATTATGCGAATGAGGTTTCTGTTAGACACAACATCACTGCTGCCGTTCCTCAATCTGCTTGGTGACATTAGATGAATCTGTGTGCATCTGTCCTTGTCAGAATCGCAATAATGAAATTAAATGAAAATTATAGCTTGTCACTATAGCTGGTTAATAATTTATGGTGTTGTGCGTGTACACACACCCACACAATAATGTCCTATTGTATCATGCAAGCATGCACACAAAGAACAAACAAAAGAACAAGGAGAAGTTTGATTTAATATGACCAGCGAGAACATTCTCTCTTTATTGTATCTTTTCTGAAAAACAAAAAAGTATTTTTTGTAGTTCTCTTTTTGTTAACATTTCAGAACTCTGTACACAGGATAAAAAGAAATAAGCACTGCTTAAGAACAGTCAAATCTCAAAACTAGAAAAACAAACCAAAAAAAATAAACTTCAAAAAAGAGAAGAGGTACAATACAAATAAGTAGTAAGACATTGTCTGAAGTGCAATGGCATAGCTCAGATGGGTTAAAAGTGAAAAAACAAAAAAACAACAACTTTGAAATAAAAAATACTTCTCTATTTTCCAACAAACAGTAAATTCTTTACAGAGTAGAGACTGTATTATCTGATGTATTTAAACCTGTAAAAACATATTTACAAATAGCCATTATCTTTTATATACTTTTCTCATAATCACATATATGTCAGCACCAGTAAAAAAAAAAAAAAAAAAAAATTATATATATATATATATATATATATATATATATATATATATATATTGAAAAAAAGAAGAAGAAATAAAACAAACAACAACGAGAAACGCTAAAATGTTGTCTACATTTGACTTGGTCCCAGTACATAATGATATTTGGAGGAAGCTTTGTTTTTTCTGCCCCGAAGAAGGGATATCATACCATATCATATACCCTCACTTTGATAGAAGACAAAATGTCACAAAGGTCGTGTGACCTTCTGTGACCATATAAAACTGACCTGGAAGTGTTTCCACCTCCCCCCACCCCCCCTCACCAGATGACTCCGAACGCCCCGGACAAACAGTATTCAAACATCGGGATTTGTTTGAGCTTCGATTGGTTTGCAGTATTGGGGCTGTGGGCAATGAGACTATGGAAAGCAGTGACTGCTCCACTAGTTGCACATTGCACCAGACAAGCTACAAAACAGCAACACTTTATCCAGCTTAGCCCTAGACACAGGTGTAGGGTTTTATTCGACAGCCTCCCCCTGGTAGGAGTGGGGAACGGCACAAACCATAACCAATGTCTACAGACAAAGTTCAGCTCGGAATGAAACCCTCAAACTCAAAACACAAGAGGGGCCTACATTCCCAGAAGATGACAAAATAAAGTGAAATAAACCAATCCATTGGCACAACCAATGGCAGCTATGCTTACAAGACTAATGAAATTCGCTTGCATTTAAAGGGTTAGATTATACGACAGCGACAACCATGAGAACAAACGTTTGATGGAATGGAACTAGTTTACAGAGAGAAGGCTTTTTGGTTTGTTGACAGCATCAATCAAGCTTTCATTCTGTTCAGCTAATAGACTTGTAAAATGCCAGTACAGAGTAAAGCACATTCAAACCCATTCCTTCTTAAATCATACTCTTTCATTCATCTTGTGACGAAGATTAGAAAACAGTTAAGAGATGTGAGGGTTAATATCACCAGCAACTATCTGACACAGCTTTAATAGTCAACCATAGGGACAACAGAGAAGTGAGGGTTAATATTACCAGCAACTATCTGACACAGCTTTATTAGGCAACCATGGACAACAGAGAATAACAAAGCCTACAGCAAATTAACATTATCAACAGTGGTATTATGTTTCAGTTGATAGTGAAGAGAAGCAAAGCCATAGGCCTTAGGGGAGGCCTGGGACTACATTATCATCTATGCCCAACGTAAGCTGCTATTCCTGGGCAGAGAAAGGGGAGACACTGACTTCAATGGAAGAACTGATTGTATGCTAACCACCGCAACCTTTCAGCCCCCCACCCCCCCTGCCTGTTATCTCAAGGGTCCTCCCATTAAAATGACATCACACAGCAGTGGTTTGTTTTCCTAGTAAAATGTTGGGCAAGAGCCATTTATCTTCCTTCAGTTGTATTTCAAAATAGCAGTTATGTTATAGCTGTAGCAAGGGGCATCATAGATGCAAATTCATGACTGTTTTGCCAAACAATGTGGTGCAATGCCACAGCTCATTTGCCACGGTTGTATTTGAATGATAATCACCTGCTATTTGATTACAATTACCTGTTGTGTGCAACCAAGATGTATGCGATGGAATACTATGAATACAAAGAGCAACAAGATGAAACAGAGCAGGATTCATAAGACAGCCAACTGTATCACAACAATGGAAGAGAATGAGGCGTTGCAATAAGAGGACAAGCTAATTTTTTTAAAGACAACACAAGGAAACAGTAAGCCAATCTTATAATTATTTTCTTTTAACTGACAAAGACACTGACAGTATTGTTTAGTAATACAACGTAAATGAGTACAAACAGAAAATTGTAAATGGGCTCCTCTAAAATAGGTGACAATTTATTTTTCTTCTTCAAAACGAAGTCACTTGTGGTGCGTGGATACATTCAATGCCCACCGATACTTTTGTTTTGTATTACTTAGTCTGATGCATGTGATGGTTTAAAGATAGACAAATGATGAGAAGCTGTAAGATAATGTGAGCTCTGTTAGCTGCCTTTCAGACAAATAGATCACCTTTCCGGCTGACTGGAAGCAAGATGTTTGTGTGTTTGTTTGTGTGTGTGTGTGTGTGTGTGCGAGTGCTTGCTCTAGCTGCCAATTCTCTGTCTCCGTGAATGCATACACATTCACACATGCACCATCCACAGCGATGAACAGGAAAAGAAAACCCAAGCGGTCGGCTCAGGTTGGTTGCCTGGCAGAAGCACTAGAGGGCAGAGTGGGGACAACAGACGCACTAGAGGGCAGAGTGGGGACAACAGACGCACTAGAGGGCAGAGTGGGGACAACAGACGCACTAGAGGGCAGAGTGGGGACAACAGAAACACTAGAGGGCAGAGTGGGGACAACAGACGCACTAGAGGGCAGAGTGGGGACAACAGACACACTAGAGGGCAGAGTGGGGACAACAGAAACACTAGAGGGCAGAGTGGGGACAACAGACGCACTAGAGGGCAGAGTGGGGACAACAGACACACTAGAGGGCAGAGTGGGGACAACAGACGCACTAGAGGGCGGAGTGGGGACAACAGAAACACTAGAGGGCAGAGTGGGGACAACAGAAACACTAGAGGGCAGAGTGGGGACAACAGAAACACTAGAGGGCAGAGTGGGGACAACAGAAACACTAGAGGGCAGAGTGGGGACAACAGACACACTAGAGGGCAGAGTGGGGACAACAGACGCACTAGAGGGCAGAGTGGGGACAACAGACGCACTAGAGGGCAGAGTGGGGACAACATAAACACTAGAGGGCAGAGTGGGGACAACAGACACACTAGAGGGCAGAGTGGGGACAACAGAAACACTAGAGGGCAGAGTGGGGACAACAGACGCACTAGAGGGCAGAGTGGGGACAACAGACGCACTAGAGGGCAGAGTGGGGACAACAGAAACACTAGAGGGCAGAGTGGGGACAACAGAAACACTAGAGGGCAGAGTGGGGACAACAGAAACACTAGAGGGCAGAGTGCGGACAACAGACGCACTAGAGGGCAGAGTGGGGACAACAGAAGCACACACCATTTGTTTTGTTGTGAGGTTCACAGTTAAACAGAGGAGGGAGCTTAGACAGAAAGGAGTGAGTCTCCAGAGGGATGGTGGGAGAGATAGTGGTGGGAAAGGGAGAACAATAGAGGGAGGGGGATAGAGGGCGAGAGAAGGAGTAGGAGGAGGTATATAAATCTAAGGGAGGAAATGGGAGTAGTGAGAATACTTTCTACTGCTTTCAGCTCATCAAGATAGCGGATAAATCTGAAGCACCGAGCTGGATGGTGTCTCTCACACACGCACACACACACACACACCTGCCTTGAGAACAAGTCTTCCTTCCTCTTCATCTGTCTATGATGTTCATCTCTGATCTCTGTGTAAAAGGGGCTAGTTTAAAACAGTGCAACAAGGGAAAAACAGGAAACGAGTTGAAAAACACCATAATCTCTATGAGGGATTCTCATTAATACCAGACCACGCTAAGATATGATTCATACAGAAATGCAGGCACTCACACACACACTCACACATATAAGACAAATAACTAATTTATAACCTTGCTCATGTTTTACAAAACAAAACATGCCAGTCACCAGTCCATAGCATTTCTTCCATTTTGTTTGATTTTCCCAGGTTTAAAAGTTTCTTCCACCTCTGTTTAGTCTGTCCAGTAAAAACTATGATCCCCAGTTTCCCCTTTGGCTATTGGCTTGGGAAAAACTCCTCCATCCAACCATCGCCTGAGTCCAGCTCTGCCCCTGAACCATCGCCCAATCCAAAGGCTCCTCCTCCTGAGGGCCCGCCTCCATATCCATACGATGACATGTCCTGATTAGCTGTCCTCTGGTAGCCTTGTGGCTGACCCCCAACGCCAACTCCCCCAGGTCCGTAGGGTCCCCCCCCCCCTCCTCCTCCCCCTATTCCTGGACCCCCAGGGCCCGGCCCAAAGCCCCCCATTCCAGGCAGCCCCTGCCCCATCACACCCTGGTTCATCCCCTGGTTCATGACCATGGGTCGGGGCTGGTTGGTCCTGGGCTGACCCCCCATGTGAGGGCCCATCATTGGGCCTCCCATGCCCGCTGCTGGGTTGCCTACTCTGGGATCCATTACCTGGCCCATCCCCTGGCCTGGGCCCTGGAAATGTTGCTTGGCCATGCGCGGGGGCTGCCCCGGCTGCATACCATAGCCTTGGGGGGAGCTAAACCCAACCATGTCTCCTCCCCCACCCCCTGTAGTCCTTCCAACTCCTCCCCCCATGGCCTGCATACTTTGTCCTTGTTGCTGTGGCCAGCCACCACCTCCCATACCACCACCTCCTCCTGCTCCACCTCCGACTCCCAGCATGCTTTGCAGTCTCTGGGCCTGGGCTTTGGCGTTGGGTGGGCCTTTGAGGGCTTGCTGAGACATTGAGTTCATCAACATTCCCTGTCCCCCATACCCTCCTGCTCCGCCACCTCCGGCTCCTCCAGGCATACCTCCGACCCCAGGGCCAGCGACTGCCTGCCTCTGGGGCCCTCCGGCTGGGTTGTGCTGGGGCGGAAGGCCCATTGGGGCTTGGACACTTTGGCTCTGGTGCTGCTGCTGGTGCATCATTTGGCTCATCGTGGGATTGAGGCCATACAAGGAACCCTGGTTGGACCCTTGGCCACCGTAGGAGAGTCCCATGTCGGGTTGGGGCCCCACTGAGCCCCCCTGGGGCTGAACGGAACCCATCTGGACCATCTGCTGTTGTTGGTTCTGCTGCTGCTGCTGTTGCTGCTGTTGTTGTTGTTGTTGCTGTTGTTGCTGCTGTTGTTGTTGTAGGATTCGGGCAGCACGGATGTTCTGAAGAGCCTGGGTCCTGGATGCCATCTCCTGAGGAGTACCTGGAAGAGAAAGAGGTAGGAGACAGGTTAGGGGGAGGGAACACACTGAGGAGTACCTGGAAGAAAAAGAGGTAGGAGACAGGTTAGGGGGAGGGAACACACAGAGCAAAGAAGGCAGAGACATTAGATGGATAGAAAATAGAAAGACAACAGCAGTTAGAAAGGATTGTATACATGGGTTTGGGAGGATTGTGATCCTTCCAGGGCCATCCCAAC
This sequence comes from Notolepis coatsorum, assembly GCF_963971535.1. NCBI lineage: Eukaryota > Metazoa > Chordata > Actinopteri > Aulopiformes > Paralepididae > Notolepis > Notolepis coatsorum. The sequence continues at coordinate 67,395,570 of NC_140171.1, forward strand.
AGTTCATGGACAGCCATGGATCAAAAGACTAGGCATGCCCCGATCGATCGGCCACCGATCGTTATCGGCCGATAATCAGTATAAATATGCGATCGGTGAATTCCGATAATGAGTCATATTTGCCGATCGCGGAAACCGATCGAAAAACATGATCCAATTCTTAGCGGAGATCTCACTCGCCGTCTGTCTCAGACACACGGATCTGCAAACTGCCGCTCCTCCTCCTCCTCCCTTGCCCCTCCCGCACCCGTGTAAACACAGAGGAGGGTCCTCTGCTCTAGTCTATAGTGCATTTGACCGTGAGCTAACGTTAGCTACCTAGCTATCGTTACTGTTTAAACAAAATTACCCAGTCAACTATTCACTTTTAGTAGGCATTGTCTAACTCTAACGGTATCTAGCCAGCTAGCTACTGATAGCTCCTGATATCAACAAATGCTCCAGCAAGTCTAGTAGTGCATGGTGATACCTCCGTTAGCTCACGTTAGTTCACTGTTCAAAACGAAATGTCCCATTGAACTAAATAGTTCACTGAGGCGTTGTCTTAACGTTATCTAGCCGGCTAGCAGTAGCTACAGATAGCTCCTGATATCAATGTCTTATAACATTGATTCGATGCGTATTCGAGCCCCGGCTTGCATCGCAGTCACAAACGGGGCTAGCTGAGGGAGTAGGGTATATCTGCAGAGCCGCAGCCGCAGATATACCCTGCTGTGCTGAGGGCATGCTGAATGTGATTTAACCAAAGCAGAGTATACACACAGACAGTGGAGATAGCGAGCATTTTGACTTGTTGCGTGGCGGCGATGTCTCGCAGATAATACAACTACAAGTATAATTATATAATATATATATTAAAAAAAAAAAAACATATATATATATATATATATGGGTCATTCTACGAAAGCTTGCCATTTTCACTTTTTAATGTTTGATTTTGAAAGTATTGTTTTAAAAGTTTTGGATTTTTTTTTTTATTAAGTGGATTCTTATCTCTCAGACAAATGTACCGTGCCATCTCAGGCTATTATATTTTTAATTGTTTTCACATTTAAACAACATGCATATTTGTTTTTCGTCAGCCCTGTTACTACATATCAAACACAACCAAAAACAATCGATATCGGATCGGTATCGGCCGATATGGCTCAAGACGATCGGTGATCGGTATCGGTGGCAAAAAGCGTGATCGGGGCATCCCTACAAAAGACTGATCCATTAGTGTCGAGAGAACCACTGTATTTTCACAGACAACTGTTTACTTTGCCAAAGCACCCGCCTTTACTAATTTTGTTCAAAGCCTACTGTAACTGAGGGGTACAATTCCCTGACTGTATTACTAGATATGATACTTACTACCACTACCTTTGTACTTAATATTCGGCCACCCAGTACACGGCATAAATATATTATGATGAACACTGTCACGTAGATGAAACGGATCCAACACAAATGTACGAATTAGAAATAGGTCTTTATTTCTACACAGCGATGGTGTGTAGAGCAAGCACTTAATCAAATCAATCACATTTATGAATGGAAATTAGTATGCACTTTTATGGCAAGAGTATTCGTCGGTATATCAATAGAGAATGTCCAATCTCTGAAGGCGCAGGTGGTACATATACGACCTGGAATAGTTTAAGGAATAACAGCAATGATACTTTAATGATTATATACTGGACACACTAGGGGGGGTTAATCCGGTCGCTTGTAAGCCGACAGGAGTAGGAAGGGGGGGGGGTAGAATCCGGCTGCCTCATCCGGCCAAGGGTATCCCAGGTGAACCCACTGTAGTGCCGTTCAATGCGCCGGCGATCCTTGGACCACAGATGAAAGCAGGTGGACTCTTTGTGGGCCGGCGTCCTCCGGTCCACGGAGGAGAGACGTGAAGCGACCTCGTCTTGCAGAGCGTCTCCTCACCTTGCGTCCTCTCCAGGGGGGGGGGGTTCCAACACACGGCAGTGTCGGGGGTCTTTATCCATGGAATAATCAACGTACACAAAGCATAATCCGTGCCTGGGAAGGCGGGCTGTCGTCGGTAGAATAATCCGGTATACAGGTCCACTCGCTCGTCGGCTCTGGGGCTCCTCGGGTGCAGCTTCACGTGGGGTCAACCACCCTGGATAAGCAGCCAGTTCTCTGCCCGAAACGATGGGGTACTGACTACGGTAGTATTCTCACCGCACGAAGCACTATATATTAACAGACTATTATTAGCTTAATAGACTACGTCCAACTCGACGATATAGTGCCAAATATGACTATTCAAATATTAATATACACGATGTCTCAATACCGATGGTAGGCGAACTTGGCCTTACTCCCACACGTGGCGTCGCGGGGAGGCTTTACGTCTGTGACTCTATTGGAGGGTAAGAAACTGGACTGAAAAGAAAGTCCTACTTTAGTAGCGCAGTATATATACGCACTATGAACAAATAGTCCCATTAGTGGTGCGGTAGCCAGATTCCTACGCGGAACTAGGACTTGTTCGTACATGTGGAGCGGTACGTTTGAACTGGGTCTGAGGGGTATGGCAGCCTGGCACCAAGGTCTCGACCAATAGTAGAATGGAGACTATTATGGGATGTTCAGTAGGCTAGAATGGATATTCAATGCATATTGTACAAGGAATATACAAGGGATATCAGGGAATATTAGAGAATATACAAATACAATTAAATATATATATATAAATAAATATATATATTCGGTTTAATCTGGCCCTTCACAACACCTACCATGCAAAATAAAACCAAATTCAGAGCCAATAGCTCAATCCCTAGAACCATTAGAACCATGGCTGTGGCAGCCAGTGCAGAGGCACACTGGTGTGGAAATGCTTCTAAATCCCCCCACAAACCACTTACTGACATCACTCTAATCCCTCACCTCACGGCTCAAACCACTTCAACTGTTAATTTGTACCATTTAGGACAGATTAGGAACCGAGAGTCAGAATAAACAGATCAGACTAGTGAATGGAAGTAAAAGTAATGCAATATTACAAACAGTACGTTATTGTCCAGGTAGGCAAGAATAACACTAAGACATCTGTGGGTTGATTTAACCTGCCATCCTTGATTAAATCAAATCGGTAAAAAGCTTAAAGGAAAACGCCAACATTTTGGGAAATTAGCTTATTTGCCATCTTCCCTGGAGTTAGACAAGAAGATACATACCCTTTTCTTCTCTGTGAGTGCAGTAGGCTTAGGGAACGCCCGCACCGTTAGGTTAGTTGTAACGTTAGTTTAGGTTCGTGTTAACGTTAGATAATGTACAAAATAAACGTATTTCCTTTAGACGTAGCTCTTTTATTTTGAAACTCCCCGACCGGAAGTAAAAATGATGCCTCGTTTTCTGCTTACGCGTCCGGTTCTGCGTTTGTTGGTTTTCGTTAGCTAGCAGCATATCAACACCAGCCATGGGAATACCGTATTCTAAATTGTGGAGGCTTTTAATCGTCAAGGTAAGAGGATTTGAAGGCATGGTATCCATAAACTTCAATCGGTTCGGATCCTTTGAATGAAATGAGAATGTAAACAAACACTGGCGTCACGTTAGAAAGTATCACTGCGTTGCGTGAAATCACTGACTGAGCCCAGAGAGGAGTGGTTCGGCAAAAAATAGTTCAGAGTATATTTGCTTAGAAAACGTAATTGTCAAATTAAATTATTTTTTATTTCTCCACGTGGTAAATACACAGGTCACAACATGTTTACAGGAACATTTTGGAGTTGTATTTGGAGTGCATTTCGTGACTGTAGGGAACTTCAGGGTAAAGGACAGCCCCACTTCCAGTGATGAAGCTAAGCTACGCTAACGGTGCGGGCGTTCCCTAAGCCTACTGCACGCACAGAGAAGAAAAGGGTATGCATCTTCTTGTCTAACTCCAGGGAAGATGGCAAATAAGCTAATTTCGTCAAATGTTGGCGTTTTCCTTTAAAGCCGATTCATACTTGATTTCAGTGTTTGTGGTATTCAGTCTCTGAATGTCAGACAGAATGAGTGTTCTGTCACCATTGCAACGACACTGTCTGCTTTAACACAAGGTTTTGGACATGTGTGACAGCACTCGGACCAGGGCTCGAGACTAACGATGTCCCGTCGTCCCGGTGACGATCAAATATTGATTTGGGACGAACAGAAATCTTTTTTGGGACGCAAACAGGACGGAGAGGATTTAATTTTTTTTACAGGAAATGTCAATTAGCCGACTGTCAGTGCGCGCATATATTGCGGTCAAATGGTGAATGTCTCGTGCTGACTAAGTTCACAGAAGTCTAAACGTAGCGTGATTTGCCAAATCCAATGACTATCTCCGCCTCCCAACGCAGCGATACGCTAATCCAGCATCAAGCTCCTACCCACCTCTCATCAGCATTGCAGCAGCGTCACACCACAAATGAATCTCGCATCGAAAAAGAAAAACGTGTTAACAGGTGAGGGAAATCTCTCTTACCTAGGCTTTCTCCACTGGTATTTAACCCTGGTTGACACAGTGAATGACAGCTGGTAATTGACAGTCGCACGGCACGAGACCACTGTACAAGAACCGCGAAAAGATCAGAATGTTATAAAAAAAAAAACGCACTATATTGTGGCATCCTCTCAGTGAAGAGAGCACCGCAAACATGCTGCGCTATTTGAAGAGGATAAACACAGACCCAAACTGACTAACAGGGAACTGCATCCAGCAATACTACCCCTGAGTCTAAGGTAAGGACACATTTAAATCACAGAAGTGTAATGTTAGTCTATTGGAACTGTATACAGTTATCGACACGTTCTAGTTATAGCGGCTTATTGCTAGCTAACGTTACTGACTAACGTATCAGACTGCAACTGATTAATCCATAGTTCACACTATTTTATTCTTATTTTTAATATTATTATATTGTTATTCCTATTTTAGTCCCATTGACCTAAATGTTTATTGTTGTTTAATGTGAGCGATACATAGTCTGCTCTGTAGTGCCGAATTTCCCTCTGGATTATTAAAGGATTTCTATTCGATTCTATACTAATCGAAACGAACGCGGAGAAATAGACAACAGGCTATAGGCGAACTTCACTTCAGCTACACGATGAATCCATATTCAGTGAGGAGGGCCCGCTGGAATTTAGCAGCAGTTATCAATATCGACCAGGAGGACAGCGTGATCTAAGCGACATGTTTAATTACTAGTCAAGTGTCATTACTTTAGTTATCAAAGGTGGAATCTCTGGACGCAATGACATTATATAGTTTAAAGCTAAACTACGTTTTTCTTTCTTGTTAGAAGAGGGATACCTTATTCAGTTAGATTTGATTTGATCTTTATTTATCTCTAACATTTTCAACCATAAACACACATTTGTAATAACAAAAAAAACTAAAAACTAAATAAAATACAAATACATTTAAATATATTTTCCTATGGAAGGAAAAATCAACATGGCTCCAATTGGTTGACTATAACAGCACTGTGACCAAATATCCCTATACTAGCACCTTCAAGTCAAGTCAAGTCAAGAGTTTTAATTGTCACGGCATACAGGTATACAATGAAATGCGGGTGGTCTCGCCCGCAACGATGTGCAATACAGTGGTACAACATATAATAGAATAAAAAAATTAAAAAACAACATTGTGTAACAGGTAACATGGAGTGACATCTCGGTATCTGTACATAGTTATTTACAGAGCATATGGGACATGCTAGTTAGCTTTGGTAGTGCAATACACTGTTCCTGTTATTCTAATTTAAAGTGTCCTTTCCTTTTGGCCATAAGTGTGCGTGTGTGCGACATGAGTGTGTGCCCGCTCATGTTAAAGTGTTAAGTGGCTGCTCGTGTGTGAGCGTGCACAGCGTGCGTGTCGTGTGTGTGTTCATGTGTGCTTGTGTGTGGATAGTTCAATGTTCTGAGCACTCAATGTTCATTGTTCAGGGCTCTGATGGCCTGGGGGAAGAAGCTGAGCCTAAGCCGCTCTGTCCTAGTAGCTGGGGTTCGCAGGCGTCTGCCTGACCTCAGCAGCTGGAACAGGCTGTTATTGGGGTGGTGGTCTTTCATTATCCTGCAGGCTCTGGATTTGCACCTCTTGTTGTATAGAACCTGCAGGGGGGGTAGTGCAATACCCGTGGTACGCTCGGCTGAGCGCACCACTCTCTGTAGGGCCTTCTTGTCCTGTGCCGTGCTGTTTCCATACCAGGCAGTGATGTTTCCGGTCAGGATGCTCTCTACAGCTCCTGAGTACTCACCTTGTTACTCTTGTGAAATCTTTCCACCTGGGAGACTTTTGACTAAATAAATGTATTCTCCCCTTCTCTGAATGGTGTTTATGGCAATAACAACTATAGACGACAAAACCAAAGTAAAGAAATGACATTTGATTTTTGGGACGGTTACATTCACTTTGGGACGGTTACAATTTTATTTCGGGACGGTTCTGGGACGGTGGTGAAAAAAGTTAGTCTGGAGCCCTGACTCGGACCCCTTGCAGACCTACACACGGTCACATGAGGCAACAATCGCAACATATTGCCGTTGACGCCACACGTTCCCCACAAAGTATAAACCGTGTTTTATTAGGAGGGTGCAAGATGGCTACGGAAGCGAGATGACATCACGTAAAAGTAAAAGGATAGCCCAACTGACTGAATAATCAATGCCCTTATAATCAAAATAATCTCTGAGCAGGAGAGTTGACTTAGGATACAGGCAATCATTTCCTCCCCGGGTAGATAAACAAACAGGTATTTTTATACGCTGATAATACGCTGATGGCCCCATCGCCCCCGGCTCTTCCTCTCAGACAGACTCTTGATGGCTATAAATGGCTCCCAACTTGACTCTCCTCATCCCTCTTTGTGTTCCTCCCATCACATTTTCTCTCTCGTTTTTCTCTCCATCCTCCAACCGCTCTCGGACCGTCTACCTATTCCATCCTCTTCCAGTCCCCCCTCCCTCCCCCTCCTCCTCTCCCACTTCTCATCCATCTCTCAGACTCCACCGGAACTCTGGGGGATCCAGGACAGACAGGTTGCCTTGGTAACAGGCTGAACAGGAATATTCTGTATTTTTCCGGAGGGAGGGAGTGAGACAGAAAGAGAGCGAGAGAGAGAGAGAAAGAGAGAGGGAGGAGACTGAAGAGTAGCGGAGCACTAAACAACGTCTCCGCCAGAGAGGACACAGATTGGTTGAAGATTACCTTATGTTCATACGCTGGCACTGTCTGTGTATGTTCTCTATATGTGTGTGTGTGTGTATTTGGGTCTGCCCGTCTGTAAATATGTCTGAGAACGTACTGAAATAAGTAAGTAGACGTCTGGGCATGGCAGGTTTATCTAGTCATCAAGTCAAACATGCTACGATAGTGAGGTAGTCATGTACTGTATATTTACCTTCTAGGGATACAGAGGTCCATAAGTGTACCAGTATCAGATTATCAGCTTGACAAAAACAGGGTAGCAGAGAATGTCCCCCAATACTAAGATCTAAGAGCGTGACATATGTAACATGTCAGAAATCACAGGCAACGCTATTTGATTTCCTACATTTTTGGCAGAGAGGCATGTTAGAACTCTCTGATGGAGAAGAATGGATTGTGTAATCTCAGTTGTTATAGTTTAAGGACCACAGACTAATGATGTAAGTCTATACTGTTCAGTAAAACAATGGTTTGTAATTAAGTTTGTGTGTGTGTGTATTCACCTTGGTACTGGTTGACCTGCGGGTATGGAGTCCTCTGGCCTTGTCCCATCTGTCTGGGGAGATGATGCTGCTGTTGGAGCTACACACACACACACGCACACGCACACACACACACACACAATGTTCACTAATTTCTGCAGTATATTTTCTTCACTGACACAATATATCATTATAATAATAATACATTTAATTTATAACGCACCCTACATTCCTGAGAGTCTCAGAGTGCTACAGAGTTAAAAAGAATAGAATACAAATGGATATAATTTTTTTTATAATTAAATAAAAAATATATAAAACAATATATCATTGAGTCAGGATCATTATGGAATGTCTGCCTAACAGTGTAACAAAGATGGGCTTGGTGTTAATTAAGTGCTGGCTTCTCACAGTCTGAATACCTGCTGCTAAAGCTACTAAATATTGTATGTCTGTCTAGCCAAAGGTGTGCTTTTAAGTGGAGGTATGATATCCATTTAATACAGATAGTCCCAGAAGGAGCGGTTTCCTCTCAGACTACTGTGTGTGTGAGTGTGTCTGCCCTGCCAATTAAAACCAACATAGTGCGTGTTGACTTCAGAGTTCAGAACTCTTTAACACCGGATTCCCCCATGGAGAGAGAAGTAAAAAGAAAACACCAAATTATCACAGCAGGTGGCGTGTGGACGCACGCACGCACGCACACACACACACACACACACACACACACACACACACACACACACACACACACACACACACACACACACACACACACACACACACACACACACACACACACACACACACACACACACACACACACACACACACACACACACACACACACACACACACACACACACACACACACACACACACACACACACACACACACACACACACACACACACACACACACACACACACACACACACACACACACACACAGCTGAGATGAAAGGAAATTGTGAAGGCATGGGAGAGGGCTGGTTGAGGATAATTATACATGTGACCAGACAACAGAAAAGGAACAGGAGAGGATGAGCTGCTCTAGAGTAGACACACGCGCACAAACACAAGTATGTGGGCACACTCATACATGCACACGTCACGTATGTGGGCACACACACACACACACACGCACATTACGTGGGCTTACTTGCTTACTTACTGCTTGACATCATGTATGTATTAAGGTGTAGTAGTGTGTCTCACCTGCTCTGCTAGTAGTTGCTGCTGTTGCTGTCTCTGTTCTCTGATTAGCTGTTGTTTCTGCTGCTCCATCATGTGGAGCTGCACCCTCTTCTCCTGCTCCATTGCCATCATCTGCTTCATCATGGCTGCCTGCTGCGGGTTGCCTAGGTAACCTGGAGGCGGACCCGCACCCTGGTTTGGTCCCACACCTGAAGCCACACCCCCGGCAGGGTGAGGGGGCGGAATAGCCCCCGGTGGCCGAGACATTCCCACCACCCCCTGTTCCTGGAGAGACAAAGAGAAGGACTGGTCAGTTGGTCTGTCAATCAATCAACGAAACAGTTAGGCAAGGCAACCACAATCATGTTTGTGTAGCACTCTTGAAAAGGGCAAAAAGCCACATTTAAATAGAAAAGCCACATTTAAATAGAAAACAATCAACACAACCAGTTTGTAAAGGTAGGAACAGGAGGCCTTGTCTAGACAGTCCTTTACCATGCAGGCTGCAATTCAATACAGACCTAGTTAAACCAAAGTCTCTCTCAAGAGAAGTCCGCTCACTCCAACGCCATCTTGATGACGGCAACTAACGAGACTAACCAGACCTGACCCCCTTCTACAGATGCCGCCACCCAGTGGACTGGCTTCTGCCACAGAGTCCTTAGTTACCATGGCAACCACTCGCGGCAGAGGTCGCTATACATTTTGATCATCTTTAAAACTCACATGTCACCTCCAAAATGCAGTAGATTATAACGTCACTTGACATTATTTATTAAACAATTAATTATTTTCTCTATGAATATGTTTGTTTTGTTCTTTTGCCGCCATCTTTAGCATTACAGATGTCTCCATTCCAAACTCTTGGAGTGCTCCGTCTCCTCATTATACACAGTGTCTCTGGTTAAACTACTGCGTCTCTGAATGGGTGTGTGGAGACACAGATAAAGTCTTTCCATCTTCTCTCCTTTTGATTCTGCTCTCTGCAGGCCACCCCGTCTTCTCCCATCGGAGCACGGCGTGGGTCCTCAACGCATACATTATGTCCTCATTAGCATATAAAGAGCACTTCCTTCTCCACTCAGCCGTACGCTAATCTCTAATAGGATGAAACCACCCGTCTCTGGCCAATGAGAGGAAAGCGTTTGCGAAGCTATTAAAGGTTAGATGGCTGTGTGAGGAGCGGCCATCATATGGGGACTGTGTGGCAGAAGAAGAGGAAGAAAACCATTTAGGGCTTATTGTAGCGCATGTGCGTGTGTGTGGCGGGAGACATGTATACACACACATACAGAAACGCATGCGCACTCCTAAACAAAAGCAACAGTTGGACAACATGAGAATAAGAGGGAATAGGTAGAATGACAGCAGAACACAGTAGTAGTCGCTACAGTCCGACAGCAGAACACAGTAGTGGTCGCTACAGTCCGACAGCAGAACACAGTAGTAGTCGCTACAGTCCGACAGCAGAACACAGTAGTAGTCGCTACAGTCCGACAGCAGAACACAGTAGTAGTCGCTACAGTCCGACAGCAGAACACAGTAGTAGTCGCTACAGTCCGACAGCAGAACACAGTAGTAGTCGCTACAGTCCGACAGCAGAACACAGTAGTAGTCACTACAGTCCGACACACGAAGGAGCAAAAAAGCTACATAAAAGCTACATAATCCACCGTTCGGCAGACAAAACGGTGAAACTATAATGCAGCCTTAATGCCCCTGCTCATCTTTTTTTTTATCTACTTTTTCTCCCCATTTTTCAATTTTTTTCTCTTTTCCCCAATTTCGTATTGTCCAATTCTACCCCTCCCCTGTCTCGAACGTTGTTAGGCCATGCCTCCCACAGGTCGGCTGCAATGTGGACCAAGCCTTGCATCACGTGTCCCCTCCGGTACACGAGGAGGCAGCTGTCGCATTTTTTCACCTGCACAGCGCGATCTCTCAGCGGCGAGGGTCTGCGTGGGAGGGACACGCCGCCCCTGTTGCTTCCTGATTCTGCTGCACAGGCGCACCAACCGACCTGTAGGAGTCGCTGTCCACAACGTCCCATCCCCACCCACCAGCTTCCCACCCCCTAATACTGCCAATTGTATTAGTATGAACGACCAGCCAAGCTGGTAGCAACGGCGAGAGCTGGGCTCGAACCCAGCATCTCCTGTGTTGGTGGCGAGCGCCTTGCCCACTGCGCCACCTAGCCGCCGCCCCTGCGCATCTTAATGCACATCTTAATGCTCATCTTAATGCCCCTGCTCATCTTAACTCAATCAGCGCCAGACCCGAGGATAGTCGGGTTATCTCACCAACCGTTCAGCGCCAGACCCAAGTATAGTCAGGTTTTCATCGTTATTTCTTTTATTCGATATTTCAATTCATTTCAGGCACACAGACATCGGGGTGAACATGGGGAATCATCCTGAGATCTCCAAAGTGCAATACCGGCCGCATCCTTCCAGTTGGCAGTATCGAGCACCCTTTGAAACCTTATATCTTGGCCTGTGTTACGTTCAAATCCCTCAGGGCACAGTTTTCTTTGTCAGGCGAGTCGAGCGGTTATCCCGATCGCATTGAGAAGCGTCAAATGCCCCCGATGCATCTGTTGGGGTGGATTATGTTGGCGACACGATGGACACCAATACTGGGACTCGCAATCAGACAATTGGAATATTCTTTTTGGGGTACCTCCTAGTGAAGGTAAGGACATTATGACATCAATCCTGCTTTGATCCAACCATGATTTCACCTCGATCGTGTGTGTGTGTAACGTTACTCCACAACGTATGCCGTTGGTGACGATCAAAGTAGGGCTGGGCGATATGGAAAAAAAATCATATCTCGATAACGATATGATAATGTTATCATATTTCTCGATATCGATAATTATCGAATTGTTATAAGTATTACATTTTTTTTTTTTTTTTTTAACAACAGATGTATGTTTATTTTGCAGCAATTCTTTGTCATTGCCGCCATCTTTAGTGTTACATCCCCTCACACTCCAGTTCTCAGGCTGCAGCTGGTTTAATAGCGAAAGTAAACCGGCTTCTCTGCGGGCTGTGGCTCCAGGGGAGTTGAACAGTTCTGGCTCTGCTAGTTTATTTTCGATCTTTTGGCGCTTTTTTGGTGGACAAACCACCGCACATGTGCACCGTGACTCGTGACTGGAGTCTAGTTCTGCTAGCACACATAGCCTACTGTGTACAGACGGTTTCAAACTGTATTTTAAATTAGAAAGCAAACTAAATAAATGGACAAGAGAAAAATAAATCTCAATTTGGTCAGTATTGTCATTTGGACAAGCAAAGCCATTACTTTAAGTTGCAGGCAAGAAAGACAAGTCTGTCCAATGTCTCTGGTTTTAAAACTGCCCTGTTGCAGGTGTAAAAAAAAAAAAAAAAAAATTGATTTTTTATTTATTTCGATATTCGATATCGATTATTAAAATATATGGCGATATTTATCGTTATATCGCCAAGCCCTAGATCAAAGCATCAAAAAATGACCCCCCCCTTTCATGCATTCATGATGAAACATAATACCTATGATATACATTTGATTTGGAAATAGTAGCGTGTTGGGCAGCCGGGTAGCGCAACGGACTAAGCGTCTGTCTACCACCGCAGAGACACTGGTATCGAATCCAGGTGCCTCCGGCTTGGCCGGTCGTCATACTGACACAATTGGCAGTGTCAGCGGGAGGGAAGCCAGTGGGTGGTAATCTGGTTGTTGTAAACAGCGACTCCTACAGGTTGGTCAGGGAGCCTGACAGCGAGGAAGGGAGAGTCCTCGCTGCCAGGTGAAAAGAGGCTGCTGGCTGTCTCCTATGTATCGGAGGAAGCATGTGATAGACTTCAGGGCTCCCTAGACCGGCAAGTAGGGGGCAAATGCGTGCAACGACCAGGAAGGGGAGGGGGGAATTGGCATAACAACTAAATTGGGATGGGAGGAAAATACAAGAAAAATAGGAGAAAAAGTGGATACAAAAATTAAAATTGTAGCGTGTCCAGGCGAGAAGCGCCAACGCTTTTAGTGAAATTCACGTATTGCTGCATATCGTCGTTTTCTGGGATTAGACAGGTTCACACAAAACTATACTTATATTCACCACGGTATAACACGCGAATGTATGGATGAACAAATTTATTCTTTTTCACATATTGAACGATAGATAGTTGATGTCAAATGGGCCATAGTATTGTATCCATAGCTATAATATAGATATAGCCCTGCAAACACTGCCACTTATTCCTACAGTATCTCTTAGAGCGTTGGCGTGGTAGGAACAAAAGATGCTCAAGTCCGTGGCGTCTAAAGAGTTAATGCTCATCTTAATGCCCCTGCTCATCTTAATGCCCCTGCTCATCTTAACTCATTGGGCGCCAAAAACGTAATATCTCGTGTTTCGCCGCCAACGCTTGAGCGCCAAAAACGTTATATCTTGTTTTTAGATCCTTTGATATTTTTCCTTTGATCCCCGTTCTAAACACTCAGCCGGAGCTCCCTAGTTCTCCCTGGCTCATCTGCCTATGTTGGAATTACAATGACAATTGAATCTCACCAGGTGGCAGTATCACCTACCTTTTGAACTGGGGATATCACTTGTCCCCAGTACTGAGTTTACCACCGGCTGTTTCTGCCTAGGAGTGGATCACAACATAGCAATCGGTGGAAGATTTGGTGCATTAGAGCTATTCTTTCCCGTATGGTAGCCATGCCCATTGCCCAATATACAGTAATTGCGATCGCCATGGGATCGACTGGGATTTATTCATTTTGGAGTACTTTCTGACTGAGGTCAAGTCTATCTTAGGTAACCTGCTGGTATTTTTTTTTTTTATCCACTTTTTCTGTGTTTTTCTCCAATCCCAATTTAGTCGTGCCAATTCCCCCCTCCCCTGTCTTGATCATTGCTCGCATGTGCCCCCCACTGGTCGGTCGTAGGGAGGGTTGATAGATACTATCGCATGTCCCCTCCGATACATGCGGAGTCAGCCAGCCACATCCTTTCACCTGCCAGCGCGGACTCTCATTGGCGAGGTGTAACGTGTGGGAGGCTCACACTACCCTCGCCATCTCCTGTCCTTGCTGTGCAGGCGCCCTGACCGACCTGTAGGAGTCGCTGTTTACAACGACCAGATTACCACCCATCGACTGACAGCCGGATTCGATACCGGTGTCTCTCGCGTTGGTGACGAGCGCTTAGACCGCTGCACCCTGGTATTTTCTTAACGTAAAACATGCTTCTGTACCAATCACAGTGTCGTGTTTTACCGGACGTAAAACATGCTCGACAAACACGATAGCAGTTTCTAGTTAAAACGACCCCCCCCCCCCCCCCCCCTTGATGATTTTGTGAAGACACATATGTACATGGTATATACCTTCGATTTGGAAGTATTTGGGGTTTCAGGCGATCAACCAGAACGATTTGGGCATATTGCATATAACGCGTCATATATCGCGATCTATGAAAAAAGACTGGATTATTGTGGAAAGGAGCGATGTTTAGCGTGTAATAGCGCACAAACTACAGTATACAGAAATGAACTGATTACATTTACATTTAGTCATTTAGCTTTTATCCAAAGCGACTTACAAGTTCTGTACAACAAATCATCAGGAAGGGCACAACTCTATCAGCTGAGTAACAATGTTCATCAAAGTGTTGAGTGCTACAGTGTAGGTTAGTTTATTATGACAAGTGTATGACAGTAAGGTTAGTTAGGGTTAGATTTTTTTTTTTTTTTTTAAATTTCAGATAATGGTTGAAGAAGTGCGTCTTTAGTCGACGGCGAAAGATTGGACGGGTTTCGGCTGTCCTAACTGGGGTGGGTAGTTCATTCCACCATTGTGGGGCAAGGACTGAGTAAAGGCAGGTTCTCCTTGATGACCCTCCCGGAGCTTGGATAGGAGTGGGTCTGAGATGGCCAGAAGATGCAGAGCGTAGGGGTCTTGAGGGTGTGTAGTTAGAGACCATTGACCGGAGGTAGGCGGGATCGGTTCCCTTTGCCGCATGGTATGCCAGGTCGAGGGCCTGATTAGTCAGTGATTGACTATGAGCAATGCCTGTCAAATGAGCCATACTATTGTCTCCATAGCTATAATACAGAACACACGATGGGTCTGCAAACATCGCTAAAATGGTCAATAATGCTGGCGCCATTGAGTACAGATGGGGAAAGAGGGTGGTGCCCAATGAGTTAATGCCCCTGCTCATCTTAATGCTCATCTTAATGCCCCTGCTCATCTTAATGCCCCTGCTCATCTTAATGCCCCTGCTCATCTTAATGCCCCATCTCATCTTAATGCTCATCCTAATGCCCCTGCTTATCTTAATGCTCATCTTAATGCCCCATCTCATCTTAATGCTCATCCTAATGCCCCTGCTTATCTTAATGCTCATCTTAATGCCCCATCTCATCTTAATGCTCATCCTAATGCCCCTGCTTATCTTAATGCTCATCTTAATGCCCCATCTCATCTTAATGCTCATTTTAATGCTCATCTTAAGGCCCCTGCTCATCTTAATGCCCCTGCAACCTCTGAAAGTTCTGAGATGGGATCTCGCTTTTGACACGTGACGCATTGTCAAAGAGCAGACATGGAAGAGGCTCTTGTTGTACCTATAATCCTGTTCTTCGTTATTGTTCACTCTTGAATATGAATGAGATATTTCATGGTATGAGATATTTAATTTAAAAAATATATATATTAAAATGGCGTGATTAACTTTCACCCCAAGCTAGCTGTGTGTTTACAGATGTGACGACACATTTCTTGACCAGTCACAATGAAGAGCACTGCTAGCTCCGCCCCAGTGTTCCTGGAAATCGTGTTTAGTAGCACCTCCTGAGCTGCTCCAGAATGTAGTCCTGAGAACCTCATGTAGAACCTCCCTGTTTAAATTACCATAGAAACAATTTTGGAACTCGTGAACTCGTTTAACAGCACAATCCGCCACAGCAAGTTCTCAGTGGAAAAGGACCATTTGGAAGGACAGTTATTTGGAGATTGGCCTCATATATCCAAGCCCAAAAACCTCAGTGGAGAAAACGGTACGGCCCATTAAGACGAGCCCAGTAGACACTAGACTGATCGATGAGCCGCGATACGTGTCTCATCTATTGTTGGCACATACCAGGATGATGGCAAGGACAATCAAACAATGCACGAGGGAAGTGGTAGGAGAGGAAAAGGAGGCGTAGTATCAGGGACAAACCAGTGGGGGTCAGTAGTGGTCTGCAAGTGTGTGTGTGTGTGTGTGTGTGTGTGTCTCACTGGCCTCCTCTCAGCAGATGGCTCAATCATGACGGCTCTGATCTACGATCTCTCTCCCTCTCCCCCTCTACATCTTTTCTTCCTTTCTCTTCATTTTCCTCTCTCTCTCCCTCTCCGCGGACAGGGGGCCTGAGTCATGTCCACACAATCACGAGGGAGAGAGGGAATGAAAGAAAGATGGATGAGAAGGGAAGGAGGAAAGAGAGAAAGAGTCAGGGAGGGCAGGGGAGGAGGTGGGGGTGGTGTAGCAGGTAGAGGAGAGGAGAGGAGAGGAGGGGAGGGGAGGAGGTGGGGGTGGTGTAGCAGGTAGAGAGGAACGACAGAGAAAAAAAAGCAAGTGAAGTGAAGGCAGAGAAACGCAGTGACGGACGCGTGAAGAGGGAGGGGTACATGAGCCAAACGAGTGAGAGGAGGGGAGGGGAGAGGGGAGGAGAGGAGGGGAGATGGGGAGGAGAGGAGAGAAGAGGGGAGGGGAGAGAAGAGGAGAGGAGGGGAGAGGAGAGAAGGGGAGAGGAGGAGAGAGAAGGGGAGAGGAAGGGATTGGAGAGAAGGGCAGAGGAGGGAAGGGTGGGGATAGGAGAGGAGAGAAGAGGAGAGGAGAGAAGAGGAGAGGAGGAGAGGAGAGGAGAGGAGAGGAGAGAAGAGAAGAGGAGAGGAGAGGAGAGAAGGGGAGAGAAGAGGAGGGGAGAGGAGAGGAGAGAAGAGAGGATGGGATGGGAGTGAAGGGGAGAGGTGAGGAGAGAAGAGGAGTGGAGAGAAGGGGAGAGGAGGGGAGAGGGGAGGAGAGGAGAGAAGGGGAGAGGAGAGAAGAGGAAAGGAGGGGATGGGAGAGGAGAGAAGAAGAGAGAAGGGGATGAGAGAGGAAAGGAGAGCGGAGAGGTGGGGAGAGGAGATGAGGGGAGGAAAGGAGGACAGAAGAGAGGACAGAAGAGAGGAAAGGAGGAAAGGAGAGAAAAGGATGAGAGAGGCGAGGAGCCGATATCCTGTCATGAGAGCAAAGGCAGGAAGGGTGATGGGGGAGAGGAGTAGGAGAATAAGGTAGGGAGAAAGGAGGAGAGCAGGTACCCTGGCAACAGTCGCCGTGGTGAGGAGCAGATGGCACTCACAGGAGCAGTAATGGCTGCCGTGCCTGGTCACCCCCAACAACGGCGGGCAGGCCCAAAGGAGTAGGACAAAAAGGCACACACACACAAGCATTCACATGCATGCAAACACACCCAGTCACCCACTTGCCCGCGTGTACACACACACACACACAACCTTTGCCTCTAACCTGCTCTTTCTTTGACCACGTCTTTCTGTATTCATGAATATATCGCTGTCCTACTACTGAATGTTGTTACTTCTACCAAGGAGGCTATGTTTTCATCCCTGTTTATTTGTGTGTTTGCTTGTTTGTCCGTCTGTGAACAAGATATCTTGAAAAGTAATGGCTGGATTGCAATGAAATTTGCGGTGCACATTCATGACCCAAAGAGAAAGAAACATATAGATTTTTCTGACTTCAAATTAACAAGCCTAAACAAGCTGAATTATTCTACTTTGTGATGTCACAAGGGGAAAAACAAGCAATGAATTAGCTTTGATGTTTCTTTCCTCAGTCAAAATTAGTTTTTTTCATCTTGAAAGCGTTGCTTTCCTCAGTCAAGCTAAGAGAGGGCGGAGCTTGGGATAGGTCAATTAGCTGTGCTTTTTGGAGCCAGAAACACTGCCTACCTAATGTGCTGCCAAGTTTGTAAAAGTGTTTTAGGCCCTGTCCACATGAGTACAGATATTTAGCAAAACGCACATTTTCCTCTACGTTTGGGCCTTTCATCCACACGTAAACAGCATTTTCGGAAAATAAAACAGAGATTTTCGAAAACGCATTTTAAAGTGAAGATTTTTTTAAATATCAGTTTCAGTGGATCCGTGTAGCCACGTATCGTCTAGAGCAGTGGTTCCCAAAGTCGGGGTCGCGACCCAAAGGTGGGCCGCGAGCAGCCACGGGTGGGCCGCGAGATGATTTAAAAAAAATAAAAAATAAAATAAAAAAAATAAAAAATAAAAAATAAATATTTGTTTTATTTTTTATTTTTTTATTTTTTATTTTTTTTGTCAGGCCACTGAACTTAGAAGCAGGCCAGGACAGTGTTTCTAGTTGTATTCTAAAATTCTATTCTATTGTATTCTAAAATGTGACTATATGGTTTTATATTAACTTAATAAATAAACAAAAACGAAAAATCTACTTATTTCAATGAACATTTCAAACTAAATAACAGATTATGCACATAAAACGCTGAAAACAACCGAAGCAACAATAGTATTTTAATGAGGCTATTATTATTATCATTATTATTTTGCAACAAGTTAGCCCTCTCATAAATAGCACATATAAATGAATAACTAACTTGAACTAACTTAATAGGATTGAAGTGATATTTGGCTTAAAAAATCGGTCGCCTGGCAAAAAAAAAAAGCCCGACGATGTGCATTGGGCCGCGGCTCTCTGACGCCTTATTTTCTGGGCCCTGGCCTGAAAAGTTTGGGAACCCCTGGTCTAGAGCAGGGGTCGGCAACCCGCGGTCTGGAGCCGCATGCGGCTCTTCAGCCACTCTGCAGTAGCTTCCTGTAGGTTTGAAAAATAATAATATGGAAATAAATAACGGCAATTTTTATTGAATTTTATGAATTAAAAAGTGTTTAACACTTTGGTTGCCTAAGGTTAAATTAATGATATACCATAGATTGCCAGCGCTATTTGTCTATGGAGAAAGTCCCCTTCTTTGCAGGGCTATAACTTTTTAAATTCTATTGCTACATTGCCATTATTAGGGCCCATTCAAAGTCCTATATGTATTGTTCATTGTGTAGCAACGTTACACTTTTTCATTCACATATTCATAGTAAAGTATGGTCTAATGTATAAGTATGTTTTCATCTCTTTCTGCAGCTTTCTCCAGAACGTGATATATAGCCCCAAATGCATTATATTGATGATGAAATACAGTTTGATGGCAATCAGCGCGATATAAAAAATTCCAACTAGACGTACTTCTAGAAGTTACTACACGTCATCTGATGTTGACCGGATGGGCGAGGGGGCGTTTATAATTCCGTGGGCAGCGTTATACCAATCATCTAATGTGGGTCAAATGTTGATAATATCAGTTATTATCGAAGACGGTAACGTTACACGCTGAAACTCACCCCAGTCTCCGCGCGCCGTTGGGCGATCATCGTCGAGTAGAAATTTTATCATTATGGGATATATTATTACCCGGTCCATCTCCAGCTTGTATAATGGTATATACGTCCAAATCATGTTGTTTATCGAGTTATTGGCAATCGATCGCTATGTAGAGTGACGAGCTAGAGTCACGGGACATGTACCGAGTGGCCGGAAGCAATACGGACGTCTAGCAAAACCTCTAGTGCGCTTCCTGTTAAGCGCTTGCGCCGATCGGCCACCAGATGGCGCTCCTGAACCGCCAGAGAGCTCAGTGGGTCCTGCTGATGGATCTCAGGCCAGCGGAGGGACATTATGAATCCGATCGCAGATTTTTGAAATATTGATATAAAGACGACGTACAGCGTCCCCCGGCAACTTTAGCATGGCCAGCAAAGACGTCTAAAGACGGCTCCCGGCACCCAAAGTGTTAATATTTCATCAACTAAAATATACGTCACACCCCACGCCTCTCCCTGCCATCTGCAGGTGGCTAATTCTGAGTTTCTGACCCCCCAGTAAGTTAACCATGGATAAATCCCCAAAAAATTAAATGTAGAGGGTTTAATTCAGCGTGGACAGATTCATTTGCTTCCACTACTAATGTTGCAGGCTCGATATGTGGCGAGAAATAAGTGAACAAAATGCCACTACAAAGCATGTATTTAACAAACTCATAAATGTTCTAAACACGGTTTTATATTAACTTAACCTCTTAAACCCTAGCCATATTTTATGAAAAAATACATACCTAAGTAAATGGAAGATTTCTCCACTTCTACAAGGTCCATTTGCATGTTCTTGGTATCTAGGGACATCTATGAATCTCAGGAAATGTATTCCCCCAGTGTCAGTAATATTGTGTCTGTTACTAGGCTTGAGTAAATTGTGATGAACCAAAGGAGAATATACATTTTTCCCTTTTTTCTTTTTTCAACTTTGATGGTGAATAACACCATGCTAAAAATGACCAGACATGAAATATTGCCACTGAGCTCATTCAGAACCTTCTTGAAATCACGTGTACAAAAAATTAAGCAAATTAATAAAGGGAAGATGATTAAACAGGAGATTTTGTAGAGACAATACTGAATTCTGCCATCCGGACACATGCAATTTGAAATATGATTATAGAATATAGAATATCAGGCCTATAAATGACCTTATTATGGCTAAGTCGCACATCTATGGATTGGGCCAAATCTCCCCTTTCCAATGGCAGAGTTCAATCTGGATTTAGTATCACCAGGTGTGATTCACAAACCGTGAATGAAATCTACTGTAAGTACAGTTACTTTTTTATAATGTATAATTATATGTATAATTTCTCCGCCATTCTTCATCAGATCGCAACAATATATTTTGCAACAAGATAGCCTACATAGAACATGAATAGCCTGTCAGCCAATTTGTATCCAGGGATGGGGAATTCCACAAGCACCTCTCCCTCCGTTACACGCAAGCAGCATCTGACGGTTGAATCTGTCTGATGGCCGAATCTGTCTGATGGTGCACTGGAGTAGATAGACACGATATGAAATATAGAAATACTGTCTGTAGATGCATTCTTTAGAGAAAACTAATTTCAATTACATATGCCCTATTCTATGTGCACTGCTAGCCAGCCTTAATGCGATGGAGATATACACTTAACATTTTGACAGAGAGAAGATAATCTCCCGATTCAGATACAATTGAACATGGTTCAATGGTTCCAAAGAAATGGTTCCAAATAGGGATGCACCGAGCAGACTTTTTCAGTCCCGATACCGATACCTGGGTTTGGGTATCGGCCAATACCGATACCGATCCGACCCATTGTCCAAATCTCTTTTTCCAAAAAAGTTTAAAATATATATATATATTTGTTTTTAAGAATTATAAAGGATCACAAGTGTGTTTTTGATTTGTTGTAAACAAAGACGGAAAATAAACTTCATTCATTCAATTAATAAACTGTATGCCTCACTGTCACTGTGTGGAAGAGACTGGGATCATTCTTTTGTGCAAGGCAACATCAGGCTTGACTTAAAACATTACTTTCCTAACTTAGTGAAACTAAATCTAACAAATTAACACAGATATAAATGTACTGAATGGTTATTTCTTATTTTATTTATTATATATAAAAAAAAAATCCAATATATATATATATTTTTTACCGATACCCGATCCAGCTTTTTACTGATATCGGCGGCCGATACCGATACCAATATCGGATCGGTGCATCCCTAGTTCCAAAGATATTTAATGTTTGTCGGCATATTTTCACACCGCCAACTGGGTCTGTTGTCTCTTATTCGGATTTTCTGTCACTACATTATTTAACTTTTAAGTTGCTGCCGCCAATAAACATCAGCTCACTGCTCACTGTCAGACTGTTGTTCTATGGTATTTGAGATATCGCTTATTGCCACCTACTGGCCCGGCATGCTTGTTGGAGCAATTTATGTGCGTTTCTGCGTTTACGTCTGGACAGAGGTATCTTTTAAAACCCTGCCGTGTGGACAAGGATTTTCTTTTAAACGGAGCCTGAAAATATCCATTTTGAAAAAGATCCATATACGTGTAGTCGGGGGCCTTAGTCTTGGGTGTAGGGTAGCCCCACCTACTAGTGGGTGTAGTGTGCTACACACAAAAAAATTACACATTCAATACATGGGAAGAAAAAATATTAAAAAGAATAAATAATTCAAATTAGATTTAGACTGATTTACAAATATGTTTAACAGATTCAAGGAAGTCGTATAAAATTGTTGAAAAAGATACATAATATGTCTGAGCCTGGTAGAGCCTCTGAAAGATGGCAAAATATTCAAATTAAATATGGGTTTGGAAATGTTAACTGAATATAATAAAACTTAAAGCGTTGCCTGGGATTTGGCCCACAAGACCGCCAGTTGCGTATCACATGATGTGACTGTGTACAGTCACAATATTTGCTTTGAACATTCATGACCCCTAGAGGAAGAAACCTATTGATTTTGGTGACCCCATGACCTTTCCTCTAACACAGGGGTGCCCAAACATTTTTCAATGTGGGCCGTGGGCCAAATAATGTGATTGGACATTGATAATTTAAAGGAGCAGTTCACCCAAAATTCAAGTTGAGTGCTGCCCTTAGATGATTTGCCTAGTTTTTTGCCTAGATATCAAAATACATTTGAAAAACTCAAAAGCAATGTCTCTTTCCAGAAATCATGACCCGGTTACTCAAGATAATCCACAGACCTTGTTGTGAGCAGTTTCATGTAGGAACAACTTTCTACCTAAGTACACCTGCAATACATTATTATGGTACAGTCACAAAATATGCTGCGAATATGCATGACCCATTGATTTTGGTGATCCCCTAATCTTGCCTCTAGTGCAACCATCAAGTTATGTCCGGATTGCCATACAATTGTATTCTCCCTAGAGGAAGAAGCCTATTGCTTTTGGTGACAAATTATACCCAGAGATGCATCTCCTCTTGGACAACCAAATTGCCATAAGGACCTACTTTTTGGCATCACATCAACTTTTTCCCTCCTACTGTTCACCTAATTCTCATTAAACATGCTGTGTGGCATCTAGGGACCAACATCTTTAAATGTATTATTTACATAGTTTATCGGCCAAACCGTCTGACCACCAGATCCAATCGCATTTCAGATAAACGCATTGTAAACAGGAAGTGATTAGTTACTTTGTCTAATCTGCATCAAACTTGACAAATAAGTTTGTCGTACGATTGTAACGTGGTAGTATCACCATTGTTGACAAATAAAATGGATTTACAGCATGGGTCTGTTAGAACTGGTGATATAGACAACTCTTGCTTCTGTCATCTACCCAGTCAAATGTTGAGCGTGAAAATAATGGCAAAACATTGTAGGTGGCTGCTGGTAGAATGTGGCTGTGATTAGTGGATGAATATACCAACCTGGTCAATGCATACTGGGAATCAATGTTTTACATGCACTGGTAGAAGAAAACAGCTAAGCCACTAACATCAGTTTGTAACAGCCGACTAAGGCAGAAGGAGAGAGAAGAGAGGAAAGGAGGAGAGAGAAGAGGAGAGGGGGGAAAAGGGAAGAGAAGAGAGAAGATGAGAGAAGATGAGAGAAGAGAAAAGGAGAGAAGAAGAGTAGATAAGAGAAAAAGGGAATGGGTTATCAGATGTTCTGGAAGATGTGTGTGTATTTGTGTGTGTGTGTGTGTGTGTATATGCGTAGCGGGGGCTGTCAGCTATATTAGGTTAAGAGGAATGGAGAGAACAGGTGATTACATTACAAACGGTGCAAGCGGAAATATGTGTGTTTGTGTGTGTGAGAGGAGGGGGAGGCTGAGATGGTGAGAAACAGTGTCCATTTGTTTTAAACCTGCACTTAAATATATATGTGTGTGTGTCTATTATGTGTATCAATGCATGTCAATCGGCATGCTTTCTTATCACTGTACACGCTCCAGCCAGGATGAAGTCACCTGTCCCCATGGTGACCACACTGCAGAAATATTATGGGCTGCATTTCCAGCTCTGCAGCAATACACACAAACACATGCCGCTGCCCGAAAGCAAGCGCTCACTTACACACACACACCAACATAGAAGATTGCTGCAATGCACACTCTGCACTACACGCATAAACACAAACACACGTGTGCACACACGTCCTCTCTCTCTCCCCCCCTCTATGTCTCTCACACACACACACACACACACACACACACACACACACACACACACACACACACACACACACACACACACACACACACACACACACACACACACACACACACACACACACACACACACACACACACACACACACACACACACACACACACACACACACACACACACACACACACACACACACGGCACCTGGTGGTAGAGCACTGGGTGTCTGTGCTTTCTGGAGTAGCTCACATCTGTCACCCACTTCCATGAGAGCGAGGGACGGCCGGAGGGAGGGAGGGAAGAGGGAAGGGAGGAACGAGAGGGAAAGGAGCAACAGTAAGAGAGAAAGAGGATAGATGGAATGGTGACTGACAGTCAGGCTTCACTCAAACTTCACATGGCCTAAGGCAGCAATCAAAACTGACAAACTAGGACTGGTTTTCAGTTCTATGGTTTTATTGTTTGTGGCGTGGTTGGAGAGACAAACCCTGTTACCAGAAGGTCACAGGTTTGATCCCCATGATAGTCAGTGTCCATCCCTGTCCAAGTTTCTAAGAGCATGATGCCACAGAACGCCTGCCTGCTGCAGGGCCTAGCACACTGCACTTTGACCTTTGATTGACCTCTCCGGTGATGCGAGTGTGTCAGTGAGACAGACAAAGATACATTCTGAATGACAGTGGTTGTAAAATGTCAGTTGGGTACTCCAGAATTCCCCCACAATTCAAGCACTTTCCCACTAGTTTGCTCGATAGCTGCAATATGAATGTCTCCAACTTAAAAAGGGATGGTCTGTTAATAACAACATATTAGAGTGCTCCAACTCCATTGTTTACATATAACTCAGTCATAATACTCAGCTGCACTGTCTGCATGAATCTCATAGCTAGCTTGATAGAGTAGACAATACATGATTTAAAGTTAGTAGTGACTTCACTTTCTTTTATATACCCAGGGGTGTAAAGTACTTGAGTAATTGTACTTTGTTACAATACTTAAGTACTGTTTTGGGGGATTTGTACTTTACTATTACTTTACTAGTACTAATAGGTTTTATACTTGTACTTTTACTCAATTACATTTCAGAGAAAAAAAACACTTTTTACTCCTTACATTTAAAATGCAACCTACAAAGTACAAAGTACACATCTCGCAGGTCCAACAATTTTAATTAGTATATTTGCTTCTCTGGCCGAACGAACGTTAACGTTATTAATCCTGCGGTCACACTTTATTTAAAATGAACCCGCCCATACCCATGCTGATTGGTCCTTGTGCAAGACTAAATTAAACACCTGCTATCAGAAGAATAGACAGTCAGAGTGACAAGCTACAGAAGATGGCCACAAATGATAGTACGAGTGATGAAGAGGACGAAACTGAACATTTCATTGCCCCGGAATAATAAAATGTTTTTACTTTTACTTTTTAGTACTTAAGTACATTTAAAAGTAGAAACTTTTTTACTTTTACTCAAGTGTGTTTTTAGCCTTTTACTTGAGTACGATTTTGAGACGGTACCCATACTTTCACCTTTTTTATTTTTTTTTGCACCATTTCAACAAAACAGTAAAAACATTGACCATGACAGAAAGTATATAAAGGTGCCGAGTAGAGGCAAGAGACCCAGATGGGCCTATACGGGCCTCTACTCTATCATTGGATAAAAAAATAAATAAACAAGAACACTTAAAGGAAAACTCCAACATTTTGGGAAATTAGCTTATTTAACCCTTTATCTGCCAGGGATTATTCTGATCATATACCCCTATCTGCCACTGTTGAAAGTCTATGGAGATGTTCCCCTTCTTTGCAGGGCTATAACTTTTTAAATTGTATTGCTAAATTGACATTACTATGGCCCATTCAACGTCAAGTATCTATCGTTTAGGATGTAGCAACGTTCTACTTTTTCATTCACATATTCATACTAAAATATGGTCTAAAGTATAAATATGTTTTTATCGTTTTCTGCAGCATTCTGCAGAACGTGATTTATAGCCCTAAATGCATTATATTGATGATCAAATACAGTTTGATAGCGATCAGTGCCAGATAAAAAATTTCAAATGTACGTGCTTCTAGAAGTTACTACTCATCATCTGATGTCGACCGGATGGGGGGGGGGGGGGGGGGGGGGGGTCGTTTATAATTACGTGGCCAACGTTAGATGATTCATGTAGTGTGGGTGATATGATCATCAGAGCAGTTTGTATCGAACACGGTAATAATAAACGCTGAAACTTACCCCAGTCTCCTCGGGCCGTTGGGCGATCAGCTTGGAGTAGACAGTTTTCTATTATGGGATGTTGATCTAGATTAACCATTTCCAGGTTGTATAATACTATATACGTCCAAATAACGTTGTTTATTGAGTTAGGGCGAGCGATTGATTATCCAGTGTGTCGAGATGGAGCCCCGGCCGGACCGAATTTGGATGAGCACCAGTTTCCGTTTCCGGTTTGCTGTTTGGGCGATCCGCCGATCGGCCACCAGATGGCGCTCTTGAACCGTTGGAGAGTTGAGAGGAGATCAACAGGAGATCTCAAGTCTCCGCGGGTGAAATATGATTGCCATCACAGATTTTTGAAATATTGATCTCAATGACGTGTTACGGCGTCATTGGCAGATTACGCATGGCGGAGAATGACGTGTTAACTCGTCCTTGGCGATTAAAGGGTTAACATCTTCCCTGGAGTTAGACAAGAAGATAGCGTAGCTTAGCTTCATCACTGGAAGTGGGGCAGAGTTAGAGCCTGACGTTCCCTACAGTGCCCTACAGTCACGAAATACACTCCAAATACAACTCCAAAATGTTCCTGTAAACATGTTGTGACCTGTGTATTTACCACGTGAAGAAATAAAAAATAATTGAATTTGACAATTACGTTTTCTAAGCAAATATACTCTGAACTATTTTTTGCCTAAGCACTCGTCTCTGGGCGCAGTCAGTGATTTCTACGTGAAGCCGTGTTTGTTGACATTCTCATTCATTCAAAGGATCCGAACCGATTGAAGTTTATGGATACCATGACGTAAAATCCTCTTACCTTGACGATTAAAATCCTCCCCAATTTAGAAAACAGTATTCCAATGGCTGGTCTTCATAGGCTGCTAGCTAACGGAGCTAACCAACAAACACAGAACCTGGCGGACACTAAAGTAAATAACGAGAGCAATGACTTCCTTTCTGGGGGGTTTCAAAATAAAAGAGCGACTTCTATAGCAGCGGAATACGTTTATTTTGTACATTATCTAACGGTAACACGAACCTAAACTAACTTTAGGTTAGTTGTAACGTTAGTTTAGGTTTGTGTTAACGTTAGATAATGTACAAAATAAACGTATTCCGCTGCTATAGACGTTGCTCTTTTATTTTGAAACCCCCCAGAATGGAAGTCATTATATTTGCTTTAGTGTCCGGTTAGCTTTAGTGTCCGGTTAGCTCCGTTAGCTAGCAGCCTATGAAGACCAGCCATTGGAATACTGTTTTCTAAATTGGGGAGGCTTTTAATCGTCAATGTAAGAGGATTTTAAGTCATGGTATCCATAAACTTCAATCGGTTCGGATCCTTTGAATGAATGAGAATGTCAACAAACACGGCTTCACGTAGAAATCACTGACTGCGCCCAGAGTCGAGTGCTTAGGCAAAAAATTGTTCCGAGTATATTTGCTAATTGTCGAATTCAATTATTTTTTATTTCTCCACGTGGTAAATACACAGGTCACAACAGTTGTATTTGGAGTGTATTTCGTGACTGTAGGGCACTGTAGGGAACGTCAGGCTCTAACTCTGCCCCACTTCCAGTAATGAAGCTAAGCTACGCTAATGGAGCGACTGTTCCCTAAGCCTAATGCATGCACAGAGACAAAAAAGGTATGTATCTTCTTGTCTAACTCCAGGGAAGATGTTAAATAAGCTAATTTCCCAAAATGTTGGAGTTTTCCTTTAAGTATAATTTCTGGGTACTTTTTACACCTCTGTATATACCTACCTATTAGTATTACCGAAATAGAAATGAATCATTAGTGAAGATTAAGCTATTTAGAATAAAATATAGAATAGAATTCAATTAATAATTAATTTTACAGATGGCTGAGGGTGGAAGTAGTAACGTATGGGACAGGTTCTTCACCTCATTGACTTAAAGGATAACTCCACTATTTTGGGAAATTAGCTTATTTAACATCTTCCCTGGAGTTAGACAAGAAGATGCATACCTTTTTTGTCTCTGTGCGTGCATTTTAGCTTTGGGAATAGATGCTCCGTTAGCATAGCTTAGCTTCATCACTGGAAGTGAGGCAGGACAGTAGCCTTACAGTGCCTTACAGTGTATTGCAAGGTCTGACATTGACCAAACTTGATATGCATGACCTTGGTGGGCTCTAGGTCAACTCCTGAAAAGGGGGTCAATGTCAGACTTTGCAATCAAAAGTTAGGGGGCTAATAACCCTTGCCATAATTTCAGTGCGCCCCTAACTTTTGATTGCAAGGTCTGACATTGACCCCCTTTTCAGGAGTTGACCTAGAGCCCACCAAGGTCATGCATATCAAGTTTGGTCAATGTCAGACCTTGCAATACACTGTAAGGCACTGTAAGGCTACTGTCCTGCCTCACTTCCAGTGATGAAGCTAAGCTATGCTAACGGAGCATCTATTCCCAAAGCTAAAATGCACGCACAGAGACAAAAAAGGTATGCATCTTCTTGTCTAACTCCAGGGAAGATGTTAAATAAGCTAATTTCCCAAAATAGTGGAGTTATCCTTTAAGTAGAAAATAGGCTAGGGTTCCAAAAATTACATAGTATAGAATACATGCTGTCTGGTCGAGACACACACACACACTCACTAACCCCAAGCAGATGGTCTCACAGTATTAAACTAGCCCCATAGCGCAAATGATAAAGAAGACATCATACTGACACACACACATTCCTGTTCTACTCCATCATTCATACATACATACATCACAGTTCATACATAATACAAGCATCAACCGTACAATCCCTTTATAAAACCAAGGGTTTGATTCCTACCCATTCCCCCCCTCCAGCCGTCCTCTCACACTCACACTCACACACACACACACACACACACACACACACACACACACACACACACACACACACACACACACACACACACACACACACACACACTTTGTCTCTGGAGAGGGTTATATTTAAACTGCTAGAGACGAGGCTTGCTCCCCACAGAGGTAGGTTTAATCTCCAACATCTCTCCACTCTAAACCCTAACTGCCCTAATTCTGACTTCTACCATGCACACACACACACAACTTGTAAACGTGTACAAAATATTGCATTGTGCATCAATATAGTTCAGTTCAGTTCAGAGTTTTTATTTGCCACATGGAATCATACAATCAGAGTTTCTTCATTACACAATCATAAATATAATTTCATGGACAAAAGGAGCAGGAAGAAGAATAAATCTTAGGCCCCGTTTAGACGAGCGTTTTGTGAACAGAAACCGCAAAAGTCATCTTGCGGTTTCACTTTTAATTTTACGTTTACCTTCTGTCGTGTGGCAGTGAAAGGGTTAAAAGTACTGCCAATGTAGCCTTCAGGTGATCTCCGTTGATATAAGTCAGACATACTTGCTTTGTTTACGTCTCGGCTACTGGCGCATACCTGCTACCTGTGACGTAAGCAGTACGCGCGACCAGAGCCGTGACAACCCTTTCGTCATCGTTTTATCAGATTTATACGTTTTAACAGTTTAGACGAGAGCGCAAAGCTTTTGCGTTTCTAGGAATTCCACCCTGGAAGGTAGTCTCACTTTTTTACGTAAAAACGCTGTTTCCGTATAAACGAAAGGCACATCCGAAAAAATATTTTTGCGGATTCACCTGCTAGCGTTTCCGTCTAAACGGGGCCTTAGTTACCTGCCCCTTATTCCTAAACTAAACAAGTATTTACTTAATGGTCGGTGTTCTGAAGGATCAGATTAAACCGAATATATATATTTATTTATATATATATATTTAATTGTATTTGTATATCCCCTGATATCCCTTGTATATTCCTTGTACAATATGCATTGAATATCCCTTCTAGTCTACTGAACATCCCATAATAGTCTCCATTCTACCATTGGACGAGACCTTGGTGCCAGGTCGCCATACCCCTCAGACCAGGTTCAATCGTACCGCTCAACATGTATGGACAAGTCCTAGTTCCGTGTAGGAATAGGTCTACCGCACCACTAATGGTACTATTTGTTCATAGTGCGTATATATACTGCGCTATTAAAGTAGAGCTTTCTTTTAGTCCAGTTCCTTACCCTCCAACAGAGTGACAGACGCAAAAGCCTCCCCGCGAACCACGTGTGGGCAGTAAGGCCAATTCGGCCTAGTATCGGCATTGAGACATCGTGTATATTAATATTTGAATAGTCATATTTGGCACTATATCGTCGAGTTGGACGTATTCTATTAAGCTAATAATAGTCTATTCATATGTAGTGCCTCGTGCGGTAAGAGTTCTATAGTAATCAGCACCCCCATCGTTTCGGGCATCAGCTGGACGCTTATCCAGGGTGGTTGACCCCACGTGGAGCTGCACCCGAGGAGCTCCAGGCCAAAGAGCGAGTGGACCTGTATATTGGATTATTCTACCGACGACGGCTAGCCTTCCCCGGCTTGGATTATGCTTTGAGTACTTTGATTATTCTATGGATAAAGGCCAACACTGCGGTGTGTTGGAAATACCCCCCCCGGAGAGGACGACAGGTGAGAAGACGCTCTACACGACGAGGTCGCCTCACGTCTCTCCATCGTGGACCGGAGGACGCCGGCCACAGAGAGTCCAACTGCTTTCATCTGTGGATCGAGGATCGCTGGGCACCGGGTCGCACGACTGTGGGCTCTCCCAGGATACCCTCGGCCAGACGGGATACAGCCAGACTCTACCCCCCCCTCCAGCTGTCCTACAAGCAGTCGGAACCTTCCCCTAGTGTATCCAGCTATATAATCATTCAAGTATCATTGCTATTGTTCCCTAAATATTCCAGGTTGTATATTTGCTTCCTGCGCAATCAGAGATTGGACATTCGATATTGATCTACCTACGAATACTCATTTGCCATAAAAGTGCATACTATTTCAAATCATAAATGTAATTAAGTGATCGTTGTACATACCTTTTGCTATGTATTATTATTAAACGCAGACTTTCGACTTGGTACATTTGTGTTGGATCCGTTTCATCAGGTGGGAGTGTTTATCATAATTATTTATACCTAGTACTGGGTGGCCAGAGTCTAAAGTACAAGAGGTAGTGGTAGTAAGTATCATATCTAACCATACAGTCAGGGAATTGTACCCCTCAGTTACAGTCGGCGTACAACCTAATTTACACAAATAATAATTTATACCATTATACAAGAAACACACAATCCACAGTTAAACAAGAATTTTTTTTATAATAATAATAATAATAATAATAATAATAATAATAATAATAATAATAATAATAATAATAATAATAATAATAATAATAATAATAATAATAATAATAAAAGAAAGAGAAAAAAAGAAAATATCTCACTATTCAGATCACATTTGATTTTCATACTGACTACATTTTTTTTTTTTATAATTTATTTTGAATTGATAAACACAATTACATCCCTTAAGCTCACTATGGAGAGAATTCCACAACTTTACACCAATAACTGAAGGACACATCTGTTTAAGTGTGGTACGTGCAAACTGATGTTTAAAATTGTATTTTCTCCTACTAAACTCACTTTCTAAATGAAAAATATTTTGTAGTTTTTCTGGCAGTGTATTATTTCTTGCCCTAAACATAATTAACATTGTTTGAAACTTAACCATGTCTTCAAATTTAATTATTCTAGATTTAATAAATAATGTATTTGTGTGTTCTCGATAACTCACTTTATGTGTGATTCTTACAGCCCTCTTCTGTAGTATATATAATGGTAGTTTCTCGCCAACCAATCACTCACTCAATAATACTGTTCACAGATACTACTAAATTGTGAAAGATGTAATTAAGTATAATATTGTAATGGAGTATAGATATTATTTCAAAATAAATAACTTTATTAATCCCGAGAGGAAATTGGGACACAAACATTCACACAGAAGTCCACATAAAATATGAAATATTATTTCATCATGTTTCAGGTGTACCACTGAGCTTCATTGATACTAAGATTGATTACTTTAAAGAATGTGTTCCCTTTTTTGGAATCTAATTCAATTATCATCTCAAACCCTGCCCTGTTCTCTTGATCCTCCAATCGGCAACTGTTGCTTCCCTTTGGCTTTAGAAACTGTAGGTCAATTGCAGGGAGAACCTTAAAGGAAAACGCCAACATTTTGGGAAATTAGCTTATTTGCCATCTTCCCTGGAGTTAGACAAGAAGATACATACCCTTTTCTTCTCTGTGCGTGCAGTAGGCTTAGGGAACACCCGCACCGTTAGCGTAGCTTAGCTTCATCACTGGAAGTGGGGCAGTCCTTTACCCTGAAGTTCCCTACAGTCCCCTACAGTCACGAAATACACTCCAAATACAACTCCAAAACGTTCCTGTAAACATGTTGTGACCTGTGTATTTACCACGTGGAGAAATAAAAAATAATTGAATTTCGACAATTACTTTTCTAAGCAAATATACTCGGAACAATTTTTTGCCGAACCACTCCTCTCTGGGCTGAGTCAGTGATTTAACGCAACGCAGTGATACTTTCTAACGTGACGCCGTGTTTGTTTACATTCTCATTTCATTCAAAGGATCCGAACCGATTGAAGTTTGGATACCATGCCTTCAAATCCTCTTACCTTGATGAGTAAAAGCCTCCACAATTTAGAAAACAGTATTCCCATGGCTGGTGTTGATATGCTGCTAGCTAACGAAAACCAACAACCGGACACTAAAGCAGATAACAAGGCATAATTTTTACTTCCGGTCGGGGGGGTTTCAAAATAAAAGAGCGATGTCTAAAGCACCGGAAATATGTTTATTTTGTACATTATCTAACGTTAACACGAACCTAAACTAACGTTACAACTAACCTAAAGTTAGTTTAGGTTCGGGTTAACGTTAGATAATGTACAAAATAAACGTATTTCCGGTGCTTTAGACGTCGCTCTTTTATTTAGAAACCCCCCGTTATCTACTTTAGTGTCCGGTTGTTGGTTTTCGTTAGCTAGCAGCATATCAACACCAGCCATGGGAATACTGTTTTCTAAATTGTGGAGGCTTTTACTCGTCAAGGTAAGAGGATTTAAAGGCATGGTATTCATAAACTTCAATCGGTTCGGATCCTTTGAATGAAATGAGAATGTAAACAAACACAGCTTCACGTTAGAAAGTATCACTGCGTTGCGTTAAATCACTGACTGAGCCCAGAGAGGAGTGGTTCGGCAAAAAATAGTTCTGAGTATATTTGCTTAGAAAACGTAATTGTCGAAATCAATTATTTTTTATTTCTCCACGTGGTAAATACACAGGTCACAACTAGGGATGTCCCGATCGCCTTTTTTTGCTTCCGATCCGATCCCGATCATGTGATTTTAAATATCTATCGATCCGATCGTTTCCGATCCGATCTTTCACATTAGTAATCAATTTTGACGCATTTTTGTCAGAAACTGGCAGAGCGAGACAAGCCCATCTGTTGCCTATAGTCCGGGGCGCGAGAGCGGAGGCTTTTGTTATTACATTCACCCTGAGAAATGTGCTTCTGCTTCATATGAGAAATATTAAAAGTTTCAATATATGTTTGCACATTAGTATACATTCAGTGTTCGACTTACGTAATGGTCCATTCTGGTCTGAAACGCAGACGATAATCCTCAGTCACGTTATCCTCCAGGTGAAAAGTTAGTCTGAAAACTTCGCCTCCAGCCTGTCCTCCATGCAAACATTGCAACTGGCTTGACTTTCTATTTTAAAATGCTTAGTTCCAAACCTCTGACATTAAGTCTAGCTGCTCAAGTCAGTGGATATTAACCGTGTTTCGGGAGCGACGTGTTGTACTGTTGTTGTGATGTGGTCGAGCGTGTAGTGTGTAGCGTCTAAATTAAAGGGGTGTTTGTTGCAACGGTGAAAATTAAAGGGGAATGTGTTTGTTGTGGACAATTATTCTGCTCTGTGTGACAATAAATACATTAATGATGATATATTATATGTAATTTAAAACCAAAACTAAGGCCTCCGTATGAGTTTAAGACGTGGACATGGTCATGTTTGTTGAATAAAATTTTTCTTTTTTTGACTGCCGATTTTTATTATTATTTTTTCCCGATCCTCGATCCTCTGAAAAGCATGTGATCGACGCCGATCCCGATCACGTGATCGGATCGGGACATCCCTAGTCACAACATGTTTACAGGAACGTTTTGGAGTTGTATTTGGAGTGTATTTCGTGACTGTAGGGAACTTCAGGGTAAAGGACTGCCCCACTTCCAGTGATGAAGCTAAGCTACGCTAACGGTGCGGGCGTTCCCTAAGCCTACTGCACGCACAGAGAAGAAAAGGGTATGTATCTTCTTGTCTAACTCCAGGGAAGATGGCAAATAAGCTAATTTCCCAAAATGTTGCCGTTTTCCTTTAACATACTGAGGAGACAATGAGGAAGAAACAGCATGTAGACATGTTTGTGTGGGCATCTCAGCGAGTGGAGGCCACTGAGAGACAGAAGACATTAAAGGCACATTCCGTGGTCACAGCGTGTTGCCCCATTACTGCTTTTGTTTACGTGATGATGTACTGAAGAAATTGAAAAAATGGAGAGAATGTAACAGCTGTATGAGGTTTACATGTTTTTGAGGTTGAAAAAGTTTTGTTTACATTTGCAATGTTTGTAAATAAAAAATAAATGGTAGTAGAACAGACCAGTTTTATTATGAGGTTAATGTGACGGTAGAGCTATGAGTCATTATGACGTCTGACTCTATTCAATTAGCCACTTCCGCTGCTGGTGTTTCTGATCAGCCACACACAGACACTACTTGCTGTGGGGCACTTTGGGCTGTGGTCCATGTGTGAAGGGTGCTATACAGATAGTTTTTAGTTATTTTTATTATATTATAAAAAATGTATGCATTGAAATGTCTGTAAAGTCCAATGCACACGGTGGGCGATTTTTGCCAGCAA